>NC_037638.1:19695206-19987531 GCF_003254395.2 Apis mellifera
CCGCTGGATTCTCTTCTCTCGCAGGAATTTCTCTCCTCTCCTGTCTCGCTCCTTTCCTCGCTCGACACCAGTCGTCGCCCCGCGCACAGTCCGACCGGCCTCTTCCCTCCAAGATACCGCGGTAATTACGGCGAATCTCTGTCTATCCGTCCCTCTCTTTCCCTCCCTCCCTCCCTCCTCCGTCTCTTTCTCGACCGCGAGCGAGGATATAGATCGTACCGTGGATGTTTCTTGGATCGAAGGAAAATTGCGGGTAGAGGAAAAATCGAGAAAAAATCGATGTTTCGAGGGAAGAAATGGAGAAATGGCGCGAGGAAACGGGCCAATGGGGAGGGGAGGGGGAAAGAACGGCCCTGGGACGAGGAAGAACGAAGAGAGAAGGAAGCCAGCAGAGGGTATGGAAGTTCTCGTTTTCTTCTTCTTCTTCCTTCGGTGTTCTCCCTTCGCCAACGTAAAATCGACCGAGCATTCAAATGTCACCGGCGAACGGGCACAGTCTAACAGAATAACAGATCTGTCCCGGTGTTCCGATCTCCTTTTCCTTCCCTTTGCCTTCTCTCTCACTCTCTCTTCCTCGCCTCCTTTCACCCTTTCCCCGGCTACCGATCCAAGTTAAAGCCCACGGTAGCCGAGATACAATAAACGTACGGGACATTAAACTGTTTGCTATTGTCAACCCTTTGTGGGAAATACCGGCCTCGCGTCTTCTCCTCCTCTCCTTCTCGAGAGGTGTACAGTCCCCTGGGAAAGTATCGATCGGTTATTGGTCTCGAGAATCGATCGTGTGACGTGTACGTCCCCTCGGAAAGGGGGAGAATTTCATTCGTCGACGATTGGACAATCGGACGAAAAATGCAAGATAAGGGAAAAGAAGCGAATAATGATAAAATAATAAAAATAGGTGATGGAATCTGTGTGAATCTTTTTTATTGTCTCGAGTGGAGAAGAAGGCGGATCGGTATGTGCCGCTCGCTGGTAAAACTGGTGAACGCGGACAATGGGGAAGCGTCAAGAATGAGAAAAGAGTGGACGATGACGGGGAGAAAGAGTGGTGCTGTTCCGGCTGTCAGTAGACACCCAGAGGCGTTACTTTAGTTACGGGCAATTTCGTTCGTAGGAACGGGTACTACTTACTTAGACCGCGCTTGGAAGCGAGAAAAATTAGGGTTTTCCCTATTCAACGAGAGAAGACACGCTTCTCTCGTAATCGACGCTCATGGCTCGTGTATTGTCGTTTCCTCCTGGCGAGGGTGCCGGGTATGCGGCCACCACCTCTCTGTTGGAGAGTCATGGATAAATCGTAAAAATGTTGTTCCCCGGACCCACCGCAGTCCCTCGTTTCCCTCTCCGCACCGTATCCGATCCCGGATCCCGTGCAATTGGTCGAACAATGAGAAGTAACGAAGTAAATTCGAGGAGAAACGTTGTTTTTCCAGGTCAACGGGGAAAAGTGAATTTATTCGAGCATACGTAATCGTCGAATACGACGTGTGCAACGTACAATTATTCCTTCTTAATTTTATCGATGTTCGTAATGTTTGCTCTCATCTTAAATTCACGCAAACACGGAGATAAAGACGAAGCGAGCATATAGGATATATTACTGGTAGCAAATTCTGCTAATCGGTTCTGTGGTAACAAAGTATTGCATAGGCTTGGAAAGTGAATGTAACCTACAAAGTCTGACAGGAAATGGTTGTGTGAATGGCGCGAGGATTGCGAGGATCGTTAAAGATTTTATGTAGAAAAAAGAAAGTAAAAAAGAAATCGAAAATTATTCTTCCACGTAGTAGTAGTGAACTGGCTTACCTAATTAATTAAAATGGTAAAAAAGATGAATAGTAGAAAATGATACGTTTGTCCGGGGATACGAATCCGAACAACGAATGTCTAGATTCAACTTACATCGAGGAGAAAAATTTTATCCGTATAAATGTCGCGATGCACGAAATAAAAATGTCAACTTTCTCAAAACTCTGCGCGTAGGTTTCTAAACGAGCGAGGCGGAGGAATCGAGAAAAGCTGATGTTAATAAACGAGCAACTCGAACGGTAAGCAACGACGTGTGTGGCAGTGCGTGTAGAGACGATGGTAAATTGACGAATGTCGAAAATGGTAAAGGTGAGAGGCGCGATGCGGTGTGCGTCCTCTGCGAACCGCATTAGTTAGCACCGAGTTCGCGAGGCGACAAAACACTTAGCGCCATGGCGCTAAATCGCTTTTAGCTCGCTCATTATCGTCCCGTTTCGTCCCGTTTCGTTTCGTTTCGTTTCGTTTCGTTTCGTTTCATCCTGTCTCCATGTCGTGTCACAAACCTTTCCTCGGGGTCTTTTCTCGAGCTAGAGAAAGGAGGTAAAGGCGTGTTGTTCGCGAAACGATTTGACTTGGTTCCACCTAGGCTAGGCCAGGAGACGAATGACGCGAGAAGAAAGGTAGATACGACTACGACTAACACACCCGGAGACCACCTTGGTCGTCCCCGATCGTCTTATTAAACGAGAACCATTTTCTTTATTTCGATCGGAAGAAGGTTGATACTTTGAATGTCCTCCTCCTCCTCCTCCTCTTCGTTGGTTCGATCAAAGGGGGAAGTATTCGCGATGGCTTATTCGCGAACAGGTTATTCGGATAATCGTTTACTTATCGCATCGATGAATCGACGAGTTTGAGTTCACCTTCGCAAACGATTCCGACAAGAATCTCTCCGTGTTATTCGGACGAATCGAAATAGAACACGATAATTATCGTTGGACGAAACATTGCGAAAACGAGGATCGAGCGGAATAATCGCGAAACGTGGCTCGAGTTTATTAACGCGCCAAGGTGAGCTTCCTCGTTAGAGCCGAGAAACATCGACGAAAAGAATGTTTCCGAGGCAATCGGAATATACAAACATTCCTGTGCGCGTGTACCGTACGTGTATCGGAGTCGGGGGCAGCACGCGAAAAAAGAAGAAGAGATTCGCGATTTCTGTGAAAATTTTCCATCGTTTTATTAATTCAAATTTAGGTATTAATCCTAATTGATAAGAGAATTTCTTCGAGAAATCGGTCGTTCACCCGTTTCGAAGCAGCTCTTGGACGAGGATGGAATAAAATCGTCCCGTACTCAACTCCGCCTCCCCGATTCTTCGAGGGGAGAAGAAAGAGCAATTTGTTGATCGGAGGAGGCAGGTTTCAGAGATCCGTTTCCCTCGTAGCCTGGGCACGGAATACCTGGTGAACGGAATCCTGGTGAACGAAGAAAACCACTCTCTTAATTTGATCTCGGGACGGACCCAGGGGCGCACGGTATCGAGACGGAGGATCCGGGAATCGTAGGGCCGCGGTGAATCCTCGGATACCGAAACGAACGAATGCATGGTGGCTGCGCAATAAATTCCTTCCTCCTTTCCTTTCCCCTGGTAGCAGCTCTTTCCACGGGTTTTTGACGCCCGTGTTCTTCTTATCGCGACACGCGGCACCCCTCAATTAAGAGGTGCTGCTCGTCCACCAATGTTCTACCAGTCTAACCTCGGATCTTTTCTCAACTTGGACCACACAGCGGGAGCTACCTGCGAGTCTAACCTATCGGCCAGATCGCGCCCATAAAAATTAAACGTCGCCAGATAAATAAACGTCAATCGAGAATTAAGATAGGCGCCGCCGGTAGCGTGCCTTCCACCTCGCCTTTCCTCTTTCTACGCTCGTCGCCCGTTAGGAATTTTTCCTTCCTTTCTTCGATCCACGGGGGAAGGGAGGAGGCAGGATCGACGAATAACCGAGCCGTTCGAGTACGTTCCCACCAACGTGTGTTTTCCTTCTTTCTTTCTTTCTTTCTTTCATTTTTTTCGTCCGTTATCGACGCCTTCGATTCACCCCTCGGTCTTGATCTCTCGATCCAATCAAACGATTCTTGGACGCGTTTCACGCTCGTTCTCTCTCTCTCTCTCATCCTCTCTCCTTGGATGCGAGAGAAAAGTCGAGCGAACATTGCACTTACGCCTTATCTTAACTCGAATGAATCTTGCGAATCTTTTATCTGCCATTCGCGTTCACTTTATTTGCGAATCTATTCGTGCCGCTTTGCGATGACATTTGTACGAATGAAAATACGATCTTATTTAGCTATCCTTCGCTATGTAATAATAACGAGAATCATCGTTTTATATGTATGTATAAAAGGAGTATACGTACGCACAGCACAATGGTAGAGGATGGATTGGAAAAAAGTCGTATATATATATACATATATATCTCTGGCCATGGACTTCCCAGGGCGAGCTGTCCTCGCCCGGGGTCGCAGATAAATGACCACGTCCGAGGATTGTCACCCGAAACGACCAGTTAACACATCGCCGCCTCTGTCATCGATCCGTATCCTCGAATAATGCACCCAGGGGTTCGCGTACCTGCAGTTTCGACCTTTCCCCCGTCCCGTTTCGCTCCCGTTTCGCTCCCGTTCTCGTTCTCGGTCGACTTGTCGATCCTCGAAAAACGGTCGGAGAAAAACGGGAGCGGCTACCGGCGGCCGGCTTGTAATCCGTGTCGACTGCGACCACCGGCCACCCGTAATTACAACGTTTCGTGAACGCCGCAGCCGCGCGATTACACGAATCACGCGTAAAGAAATTTCGACCGCGGTGAAAGCCCGGTCGATCGTTCGACCGGGTTAATTTTACGATTTCTCGGGAAAGCATAATGCAATCGGACTTTGTCGTCTTTACGACGCTGTATCGTCTTTTACGGGATACGGGGGAAGCTCGTAAGTGCCAGGTGAAACGCAAATTAGATCCTGTTCCCTGCCTGCTCCGAGCCTCCCCTACCTAACCTACCGCGACGGTAGTTCCAACGATATTAACCTGCCTCGACGCGTCTCCGTGTGCGGCATCGAAACTCGATTCAGCGAATTCCATTTCGTGGCAAGAATATCGCGGCCAGCAAATATCGCCCCGTGAGAGTTAATTAACCCGTTGCCCGGCTCACGGTTCCGAGCCCGAGCGAGAATCGTATCCCTATATCGTGCATAAAATCCGGGTATATATCGTACGCACAAACACACACGCGCGCACACACATATATATATCTCGGCGATCTTAGAGGGAGCGAACACCGATTGTCAGGCATCGCCGACAGTGTCGGATATAATTCGATCATCGATCGTCCGCTATTCCACGTAGCTTGGGGCTTGCTCGACGAATCGCATCGAGAGGCAACCGCCGGGAATCACGATCGATACGATCGATCGTGTATAATCTTTGGATGGAGTAGAGAAGGGGGAGGAGGGATGGGGGCGAGGAAAGAAAAAAAGGAGGAGAGGAGAAGACACGCGGTCCTCGAGGACGGTCCTCTCCCTAGAAATGAAGCCTTTAATTAAGGGAACATATTGCCACTAATATCCGACGAACAGTGTCAATCTGTCAGGCTACCAAAAGGTACCGATCTGATAGCGAGGGCTAGAGAGCAGTTCGGCCTATTGGACACGCTGTCTTCGATTTAGTTGTCGTGCTCGATCACCCGAAATTAATACATCGGACGGGTAACTAAGCGAGCCACGCGGACAGGTTCGCTCTTCTCCTCCTCCTCCTCCTCCTCCCGTCTCCTCTCGAATGCGCACGCTAACTCAACCGCGTGAGAATTTTTCTTGGGACACAGGGAGGGGGGATGGGATCGACCCTGCCCGCCCCGTTCAATTTGTTCCATTTACCTCGGCAACCGTTCACGCGCTCTATCTTCATGGTTGTCTAAATGCCACCAGGAATCCTGGTGATCATCATCCTCACCGAATTCTTTCCCTCGCCGATCGCGTATCTCGATGATAACGCCTGAGAAGAAGTTCCACGAAACGGCGGATTGTTCATCGTGTGAAATTCGAGTACGAAATCAAATCGAGACCGAATAGCTTTTGGAAAATTGGAATCTTTGAATTGCGAAACTTATAAAATTCCAAAACTTTGTATATTACGTATACGATATAATGTACTTTTCTTCGTTCAAGATAAAATAATCGATCGTTTGATCGATTCAGTGATTTTAACCGAATTATTTAACCGAAATTATCGTGTAAAATAGCTCGTAAATTAACTCTGATCTAACTGAGATCGTGTTGTTTCACGCACGCAGTTTCACGTTAACTCGAGGTTTTTTTAACTCGTGTAAAACAGTAATAAAGTATCATTATTAATATTATTATTATTATTATTAAATTGAAAACTGTTTACAAAACGGAAGTCGAAGAAGAAGAAGAAGAAGAAGAAGAAGAAATTACCGAGGAACGTTTATATCTTCACGGATTTTCGAGGAGCAACATAAACGTTTATCGTGACAATTCTGACGTGTGCGTAAATAATTTATTTGATTAATGGAACGGGGAGTTACGCAACCGTCTCGACAAAAACCGCTCGTTCAGACGACTTTCCCTCGGTCGAGATAGCCTCATCGAGGTTAATTTGAAAGTAATGGCGCGTGTTCTCGACGGTAAACTCGAGTAATCGAGCATCGACAGTCGTCTCGTCCTGGATAGAGCGATTGACGTTTATATACCCCTCGGGTATATACCGATTTAATTTGAAAACATTTCATTAAATACACCGAAGCGAACAAGTAACGCGCGAGTATAAATTTAAATTCGAACATTGCTCCTTAATTGAATTTTTAAGAAAGAGGCAAAGAAGACTTTCGAAATTCGTATTCCGCCACTTACCGCGTAACAAGATCTTCCTCAGGGATCTCCTGATCGTGGTACAATTCCATCTGCGATTTCGAAATTGGTACTGACATTCTTTGGTCCCGACCTGTACCCCTCTCGCGATCTCCTTCAACAGCGAAGGCTCTTTGCGACAGATGTCCGCCATCTTGCCCCTCAACCTCCTAGTCTTCTTGCAGATAAGCATCGGATCCATCACCACCTGATTTCCAACGGTCCTGTAAATCAAAGGGCGGAGTGGGGAATCGATCAAGAAAAAGGAACAACAACAACAACAACAATAATAATAATAATAATATAAAGCAAGATTCAAGATTTTATTTTCTTCGAAAAGAAATCGTCGTGTACCTGTGTCGAGAAGGACAAGCCGATCGTAAAGTACCAAAAGTACAAAGGGTGGAGGAGGAGGGGGGGAGGGGAAGAGTGGGTACAAACGCGGAAAGTCAAACGCACCGAGGCCATTACGATAATTAAATCTCCATTGTGTACGCATCGTGGCAAGTTGTATACCAGAGACGGGACACGGTCTACGGGGACGAGTAAAGAACAAGCCAGAAACGGAGAGTGGACGGGAAGAGAGAGAGAGAGAGAGAGAGAGAGGGAGAGGGGCAAAAAGAAAAGCTGAATCGAGGAGAATCACGGACAGTGGGAACCGCGACTTCTCTCCTTCGGGAGCGGGAAGAAGAGTGGCAAGAAGGAGAAACGAAGATGGAGGCAAGATTGAGGGGAGGGAGAGGATTACGGACGTAAAAAAATTGAGGAAAGAAGAGTGAAGAGGGAATAGAAGAAGGAAGAATACGAAGGTAGAAAACGATCGCCTCGAGAGAGGACGCGAAGGGTGGAAAGGAGTGGAGAGGCCGAACGACCTTCGTTACGAAACGTTAATTAAGATCATTAGTTCTGCGTCGGTAGGATGCCGGGGCGCGTACACGACGGCCTCTCGGGAATGCAACGACCTTAATGGCAATAATTCCGTTAAGGACGGTTGCTCGCGCCCGTGTAAGTACGTCGGTGGTGCGTCGATGCTGCCTCTCCCCGCTTTTCGTTCCGCACGGATCGAGAGGAAAAAAGGACGAGGCGGTGATACGAGTCGGGCGAAGGAAACAGTCGCGCACCGGTGACATCGTCATTTGGGCTTCGGATTCCAGGCCTCGGACGGCCGCTATAACACCGGGGACAAGAACGTTGGACGCGCGGGGAACAAGAATTCTCGAGAAACTCGCGAACAGCGGAGAGATCGAAATGCGCTCGCTCGGGGAAGAAGGGGAGAGGGATTGCCGGTAGGGAGCCGGTTGCGATCTCCCCCTCCCTCCCCTCGAGAAAAAAAGCTAAACGCTGCTCTCGTTCCCGAGCAAAATATGGCGCATGTTGCGTCTCGCGGGACGATCGGCCCCGTTGGCGGGGAACAAACCGAGCAAGAACTTCATTCGCCTCCTCGATATTCTTATTCCTCGTCCGCTCGATACGCCATAACGGAACGCGCCACCCTCCCCTCACCCCGGAACCGGATACGTCACTCGAGGGAAAGAGGGAGAGGGAGGAGGGAAAGCGCAACGATCGAAAATTTCTCGCGGAATTTGTCCCTCGATTTTCGAATTAAAGATCTTGTTATTATTCTTATCGGGGAAGAGAAGAGGAAGGCGGGATTCGACCGCGTTTCCCGGAATCGGCGCGATTTCCCGCGAATCCGCGGCGAGTGCGACAAAAGAGGCGACCGCGCGCGCATTCGGATAATGGACGACGGTCGGCATAGATATAAACGGCCGACATTTCCGGGAAGACGAAAGTTATGACACAACTTTCCGTGACGACGAGCATTCGTCAAACGTCTTATCGTCTTGCGCTGACAAACGAGAAGGAAACCACCAACCTCTCTTACTCGCCTTTCTAAAAATAGCTCGACATCGCTCGCGAGAAGAATATAACTTGTTCGCCTTCGAAACGAAAGGCGAAACGTTGGTATTTGTCGGAGAATCGCAAATGTTCCTAATCACCCGGTAACGCGTGAGGAACGATCCTCCGCTCGATCTTTCTCCTGACTTTCTCCAAGCGTTCACGAAAGAAACATCGGTTACATCCGATTTAGCGAATCTTTTTCCTCGATGATGATTGACGCCGTACGGTGATGGGAGAAGGAGAGAGAGAGAGAGAGAGAGAGAGAGACGGAATCCCCGCTGCGTGACACTGTCCTGACATTTACAGTTCAAAGGATCGCAGGCAAAGAATATTTGCGCTACTTCGTTAACGACCGCGCAGCTACCCTCCCAAAGTCAAATAAACTGGAAGATCGCGGTCTGTCGATACATCTTTTCCCTGTTGCGCGAATAACGTTACGACGTTATTAATGCAAACACATCGGGTCGTTTGACGAGGCGGGTATCGGTTCGTTTTCACCGTGCTCCGGCTATTAATATCGCATATGCTCTTGCTTCTTGGTTAGTTTAGAGGAATTGGCGTGGTCAAGAACCAGAGTGGCGAGCGTTTCCGCGTAATTTATTTTCGCTATGATCGATGATCGGCTCGAGGATGATCGAGACTCGGAGAGGTGGAAAGATAAGGAGAGGAATCCGCGGTGGAGCAAGAGGAGCGAGGGGGAGGACGGGACGGGGGAGGAAGGGAGGAGGAGAAAGGATCCGCGCGAGAATCCTATAGAGCCAAGGGGGGAGGGAAGGGAGGATCGTCCTCGTGTATGCGGAGGCAAGAAAAGAAACGGAGGATGGACACGTCGTCGTCGTCTTCTTCTTCTTCCTCCTCCTCGTCGTCCTCGTCCTCGTCCTCGTCCTCGTCGTCGTCGTCGTCGCGAACGAAAATCGTGGAGAGGAGGCCGGTTAGGGCGGTCGACTTATTTATTGCCTCATTAGACGCACTCACTTTGCTCGAAGGCAGCTCCACGCTGTCTGCTCGGATAGACAGTGACGAGAGAGCAACGTTGCCCCGGCCTCACTCTCGGCCACGTCCTCTCCGATGTTTGTTCGCGGTCGATTCGTGAGAGTCGGAAAGGGAGAGGACGATACTCTCGATAGAGAGTATCAGAAAAAGAGAACGGGCCCGTCCTCCGGTTGCCGAAAGGAGTCCGGTGGAAAGGAGAAGAAGGAACGGAACGAGGTACCCCACGAACGGAGGTAGGAGGAGAAGCAGCAGAAGAAGAACGATCGTTGGGTCCACCGGTGAATTCTTCGAATATCTCTCGCCGTCCGAACGAGACCCTCGAGGATAGGAAGAAAACACGACGGAAGTTGGGAAGACTTTGCCTTCAAGGACACGGAGAGTTAGGATAATCCGATCGACGAGAGATATTCATTCGTTTCCGTACCCCTTCCTCCCCCAACCACCATCGAGGACCAACCAATGATCCATTCTCGAGGGAGGAAATAAAGGGAAACGAGAAAGGTAGTCGAGATACGAGGAGAGATAAATAAAATAAAAAGTATTTATAAGCGAACGGAAGTGGAAAGTCACAACAGCTCGTGTCGGGTGGATATGCGCGGTTAATCTAAATCATTTTCTTATTGCTCGACGACACGAGCGAAGGCACGAGACACGGCCGCGGCGCGCAGCCATAGAATAGAAAGAGGGAGAGCAAGAAGAGAGCGAGCGAGAGAAGACCGCTCCTCCTCCTATCGTTGCTCCTCATCCCTGGTGGAGGAGGAAACTGGTGGATCGAAAGCAGCGCTCTAGCTTCTCGTTCCAATTTCGAGGCAATCGGATTCCATACGAATCACAGGTGGTGACTAAGAATAGAAAGAAGACGTGTAGAAACGTGATCGGGGGATTAATGGTAGCCGGAAAACGGATAGCCGGGTATCGAAGGAAAAGGAGAAAATTGAGAGTCGGAGTCGAAAAGCCGCGTTACGTGAAAGAAAGAAAGGGCACGAATTTTTAACTCGAAGAAGAAAGGATCGAAGAATGTCCGAACAAATTGGTGGCAAGGGTTAACCGAGTCTAGGTCGCGTTTCGATCGTTTCTCTCCAAGAATCTCGTGGAATTCGTGGCGCGTCTTTCTCGAACTCCTGCCGATCGAAGAAAGGCGAAACGCGTCTCGATGCGTAACCCGCGAACGCGGCGTTTTTTCTAAAAGAAAAAGCGTGCTCGCGTTTTATTAATATACACGAGGAATTATTCGTGGCACGCGATTTAACGAAACCCCGAAGATCGAATCTGTGCGAAGACTGTAATAAAATTAGAGTAAGGTTGGATAACACGGGGGAGGGTCTTAAAATTCCATACATAACGGCTACGTGGCGCGCACGCCATCGAAACAATTTCGAATTCTTCTGGCGGAGCGTCTAGCGTCGGGAAACGCGACTACGCCCCCGTCCTAACATTCCACGAAAATCGATTCCATGCTTTTGCTTGTACGGGACACGCGTTCCACTCGCGTTAACTACCATTCGGGGGGTAAGGGGGAGGGGGGAGGGGTGGGAGAGGGGAGGGCGCTTGCCCCTATAACTTTTATCGTCTGCCACGTACAACCGTCCGTGAAGAGCAAAGCGCTTTAGACTAATCGCTCGTTACGTCGTCTGAACGCGCGTCCGCCATTAGCCAAGCAAAACGAAACGCTTGGTGACGCCACGAATCCGATAAATCTCCGACAATTCGAATGATCTCTCACGGATCCATGTAGCGCGCGGCCTTCGAAAAGAAAGAGGAGGAACGCGTTGGCGCGCGATTGTGACACGTACGTGTTTAGCATAATTAATTTCAATGCAGAAAATGGAAAAGGAAGAGAGGGATCGGCGAGCCGTTAACACCCAGGAGGCAGGAGAAAATTACGATTTTACGATTCGTCCTTTCTCCACGCGTTTACGAGAATTGTCATCGTAAACTCGTCGGAATGTGGCGTAATTACAGAACGACCGAACCCAATCGTCTCTCTACGACTATGATCATTGTTAAACGGTCATTTGTGAAGTGAATTCCTTTTTTCCTTCTTTCTCTTTCTCGTTTTTCTTTTCTTTTTCTTCTTCCGAACGAGATCATCCGCGCACGAAGAAAATTTATCGGATACGTAAGATCTATCATCTTACGATAAATGGTCTTTTGTCGAACCGACGGTTCTCCAATTTCTTCTTCTCGTACGATTGTATCCATCATTTGCTGGACACTTGAGCACTATAATTTTACACTCTTGCTTATTTAACGCGAAGAAATAAGAAGATACAACGGTATCTTAGCGATTACGCGGTGGAGTGAAAAAGATCGAATAGGAGTGACGCGAGAAAGATAAATAACGCGCCTGTTCGATCGAAAGTAATTTCAAGAATCGGCGAGGAAGAAAGTAAATGTCAAACTTTTGTCGTTCAAACTGTGTCAATTTGCCAGAAGTTTGCTTGGATCTTCTCGCGTACGCGAACGAGAATCGCTCAAAGAGATGGTATTTCTTTGAAACAACGGGATTATTAAATAACGTATCAACTTTTAAATTATACTTTGAAATTAATAGCCGCGGAACACGAGCTATTAACTGTGAGATTCCTAGGTGTCCGCGGACCACGGTTTAAGAATCGCTACTGCACACCCATCTAGACTGGACAAAGAACGTATCATTTGTTTTCAGTGCGCGTATGTTTCAGTGTCCTCCCCAGAATCTCGGTAATGTTGTTCGTTAGGCGATAAATCAGGGCCGGACAAAATTATTTCTGTCGTACAAGTTGGGGGATCGCGATATCGCGCTCGAGGAAGTTGAGAACTAAATTTATCGTTTCGCCTTCCTACGAAACTGACCCTGGACACACCGCATATATCTATCGAATGATCCTCCTCCTCTCGTTTCTTCGTCTCGTCTCGAAATCGCGAATCAACGGACAAGGATCGGCTCGCCGATCGTGTAAACGGATATCGGAGGGGAGGGGAGGCGTGTGCGGGCCATTCGATGGGAACGAATTTTCCCTGTTTACCTTACGGGCATCCTTCCGCGCTTCCACCCCCTCTTCCCTCCTCTCTCCTCTCCCCCCCCCCCCGAGAAACGAAAAGGTCGAGCTTTTACGGCCGCAAATAGACAAACCGGCGCAAGAGGGTACCACTAATCCTCGGCGAAACTTGGAGAGAAGCGTCCGCGACGAAAATAAGCATTACGAGCGGAGGCTGACCGAAATACGGCCGGTATCGGGAGCAAACATCCACTTTGAACCGCGGTTTACGACTCCGGCCGCTTGTAGTTGCAACGAGCCAAGAAGGAAAGCGTATACGCCGCCGCCGCCGTTAACGCAATTCGGCAGGTTGCGATGCGCTCGTGTTGCTTGTGCAACACGATGCAGGCATCCTTGTCGGGGTTTGGGGGCGGGGGAGAGAGGGAGGGAGGGAGGGAGGGAGGGAGACAGATCGTGGAGTGTATCGGTTGGCCAGGGCCCGATAAAAGCCGTGCACGGACCTCGCGTCACACGCGTGCCTCTTATGATTATGATTGTAGCACCGCGGGAAAGAAAGAGAGAGGCCAGGTAAGATAGAGTGCATCGGGTGGGAGTATCGGGTTGTCCAACCAGCGAGAAGGTAGCCGTGGACTGCCCACCGCGGCTCATTGGCCGACTTTGCGACCCGACCGAACGCTATCGTATTATCGGCAACTGCTCGTTACGATACCGCGTCGTCGATCGCCGATCTTTGAACACCTTTCCCTGCCTGCCGTTCGTTCGCGATCACTCGTTTCGATCGTTTCTTTCGGACGGAAGAAAGTAAAGACGCGAGGATTCTGGTGTGGAACGATTAGCCAGCCAGTCGTATATACATGTACATATATATACACATATGCATAGGTACACGCGCATACGTAGAAAGGAAGGTCGGCCTCGATCGTTTCGTTAACGGTCTAGGTCGCGACGATCAATTAGCGAGCATGGCACGCTTCCTTACCTAGGCTAGAGAGAGAATTAAAGCGTGCGTCGTAAACGATATACATGGCCCAATTAATAAATGGAACGGTGCTCGACGCGGAATGAAACGAGAAATATTTAAGAATGTTGGAGCCGAATCTACGAGGGACACTCGAGGTCCCTCGATTTTTCTGTTTCTGAAACGACGACGACGACGAAGACGACGAAGACGACGAAGACGACGAAGACTACAACGACAACGACGACGACTACAACGACGACGACGACGACTACAACGACGACGACGACGACGACGACGGGTCGCGGTCTGGTCCCAGAGACGAAGAGGGATCGCGCGCGCGGAGAGAAGGAGGCGAGGGACTGCTGCCGACTTACAAATTATACGCGCTCAACGAGATTTACGGGTGACGCTTCGAGCGAGACCATTGTCCATCCTCGCTCGTTTCTTTACCTCTTTACTCCTCGACTCGGTCGTCTTTGTCCACCTTTGGATCTCGCTGCTCTCCGCGCGTCTCTCCGCGCTACCGTGAAACGCGGCGTGGAACCGAGAGGGAGAGTGCTCTCGAGAACCGAAGGCGAGAGTGAGCGAGGGAACGTGGAACGGTGAATAGTATTCCTCGCGACAAAATCGAGGAATCTCGATCGAGAAATCCGGTTCCGATCGAGTAATCGGCCCTCGATTCGAACGAACCAACGAACGAAAGGGAGAGCGAAAACGCGTAGATGGACGAAACGTTTCCTCGCGAGTCTTCCTTTTCGCCCGTGCAATGCCGCGCGAGATGCCGGGCAGCGTCTCGACGAGAGAGAAAAAGAAGGAAAAGGAGGGGAAAAGAGGGAGAAAAGTTGGAAACGCCCGTGACTCTCCGCGAAGACATTCCTCGGAACCTACTTAAATACCTGTTAAATACCTGTCGTCGAAACAAACCACGAACCTTCTAATGTATTTATCAAACACTTCGTCGTGTGGACGTCGTGGACAGGTAAGAGAGCAAGGTGCGACGGTACAGTGTCGACTGCGCGCAGAAATCCCTTTTAAATCGTTGACAAATATTTGCTCGACCTTAGGAGAGACCACCACCACCACCACCACCATTCGCCACCTTCGCCACGGTAACTACACTTTCGAATTTCAAAGCGAGCAAGCCTAATCTTTTCCGTGTCTCTCTTATCGTGATCCCTTTTCAACAAAAAAAAGAGAGAGAGAGAGAGAGAGAAAAAGAGGAAACATTGGAGAAAATTTCTCAGAGTTCTCTCGGAGAAACTCGATCCTTGACGTCGATCCATTTCGGGGAACGCGAAATTGGAAATGGAGATGGAAAGATCCGAGCGAATCCGAGTATTCGCGTAACGTAACGAAAAAGGATGCGAAGATTTCGCGAAATGACGCGTTTCTGGATGCTGTGCTGGTACCTTGGTAGGTTGGCAGGACAGCGATAACGGTCTATCGTCGTACAAACATTTACATAATAAACTGGAGTACACACGGCGCACTCGAGCTACCGAATAATTTACCGTCGTTCGTGATATCTCGCGAGTACGTAATACGCGATTACGAGATACGCGTCACGCGCCAGTTACGAATTCGCGATGTAACGCGATGATGGAAAGAAGACTCCCTCCTCTCGCTCGCTAACTCGCTCGCTCGGTCTACGAGGACGACGCGTTATACATACGTTGTACGTTATATGCGTTGGATTTCGAGGCACGAGAGGGGCAAACCTCTCCTCTCGGCTGTCAATCTGCCCGGTTCGAGGCTCGAGGAGGAAGCCGAGATTTCCCGGTAACGGTAACGAGCAATTTAAGCGAATCGAAATGAAACCGTAAATCTCGGGACAGGTCTTACTTACCAGAGCGCGAGCAACTACCAAAGGTGGATTTATGGCGTCATTAATCATTCCGCGTGCGCGTAACGTGCCGCGTAATTGATAACCCAGATGACGTACTTCAGAACTGGAGCACTCGTTAGTTCGTCACGTTTGGAAAGTACTGACGTTAACCGCTCGCGGAGTGCAACTATTTTTCACATAATTACCTACATAAAAGTGTAACGCGTTTGATTACTCTCTTTCTCTCCCTCTCTCTCCCTTTGCTCTCTCATCCAGTGCCAGTATAAAACTGCGAGGAGAGAGAGGAAGAGAGAGAGAGAGCGCGCGAGCACAATTGTTCGAGACGCGTGATCAAAGAATTCATTCTCGAAGGCTCGCAAAAAGTCACTCGCAATTAACGAAAAGTACCTTTCTCTCTCTCTCTCTCTCTCTCTCTATCGGATCCTCGTCGAGATAGAGGATGATAAAAAGCGTGCAATTTGGAACGGATAAACGATCGGATATGTACGTACCAGAAAGAGCCGGCGATGGGGGTAACGAGAAGGAGGCAGATCGCCACGAGAACGAGGCGCATCTCCATCCCCTCCGCCCCTCGGTGGTGTAACTTCGACAATTGCCGATCGCTTCCCCTCTCTGAAGGCCGTCTGTGTCCCCTTGATCGAGCCGGAACACGATGGTCGTTCTCGACTCGAAGAGAGCGAATATTAGTTGGAAAATCGTGGCGGTGTGTCGGAATGTCGTCTTGCGTTTTCACAAGCGTGCCGTGAACGCCACTGAGATTGCTGACCTACGAAACCGGCGAAAAAAATTGGATTGGAGTTGCGATACGCGCGACGTAT
The DNA here is from genome assembly GCF_003254395.2 of Apis mellifera. Classification (NCBI taxonomy): domain Eukaryota; kingdom Metazoa; phylum Arthropoda; class Insecta; order Hymenoptera; family Apidae; genus Apis; species Apis mellifera. The sequence continues at coordinate 19,711,386 of NC_037638.1, forward strand.
CGATATCTCGGTGACGCGCGATCTCGGCTCGCACGTGCTCCTTGGAAAAAAAATTATTCCGGGCGATCCTTTTCCCCCGATCTCGAAGGAGAAATTCTTTATCGAGCACCCGATCTCCTCGACCGTCCACTCTCGACTACTTTCTCGTATCTGGTCTTCGCTTCTGCCGACACTTCACCGAACCACGATCGTTTTCTTCTTCTTCTTCGGCTAAGTTGCAGCCCTCTTCTTCCTCTTCCTCCTCCTTCTGTTTCTCGGCTTCTTTCTTCTCCAGCTCTTCGAGAGTACACCGCGATCAAAGCGAAAGAGCCTCTTTGAGATACACGAACGGATACAAATATTGACCGCGCGAAATCCTCATGATCTCTTTCCGGGCCACTGGGAAACCGTGAAAAAACAATCAAATTTTCTCGTTTGCTTTGACTGACGGCGAATGTAATCTTTTGGGCACGCAAATGGTCCTTATCACGATCGAGAAATTCCCGGAAGAGAAACCCTCCGCTTCCGGTCTCTTTAACTAGATATCCCCCACCACCCCTTCACTCCGCTTCTTCCCTCTTTCGTTTCGTTTCGTTTACCTCCACTCGATCCCGCTACTTCTCTTCCGCCTATCTTTTCCGATCCTCGCCTCGCCTCGTCTCGCCCCGTCTCGCCTCGTCTCGCCTCGCCTCTTTTAGTTTTCCCTTCTTCTCTCGCTTCCCTTCCTAACCTATATTCCAGATCCTTCCGTAGTTCGAATCTGCCTCCTTTTTTTTCCCCTTCGTACTCCTGTACTTTCGCCTCGATGAAAAACACCAAAGATGAGACGCGATCAGAATCTAGGAAGCTGCTATTTCCTTCCGGCGGGGACAAAAACGCGTCGCGTTCCTGCCACAACTACGTCACCACGAACTTTGAGTGTTGCCTTACCCCCACCAGAAATGTACTAAGGAGTAGAGAAGACAGCCCCACCATTCACCTTCATCTGCTTCTTTCTCTTCTTCTTCTTCCTCCTCCTCCTCCTCCTCCGCCTCCTCCTCCTCTTTCTCTTCTTCTTCCTCTTCTTCTTCGTCCTCTTCTTCTTTTAGTTTTCGCTTCGTCTACTGCTTCCTTTCCTCCTCCACTTCCACCTCCCCCTCCCTCTCTCCCTCCCTTCCCTCCTCCACCTTTTTAACCGATTCCTTTTTCGGCTTGCCTCGATACACCACCATTACCACCTTCACTACACCACCACCGAACGTTGACGTCGTCGTCAATCGATGATATATATATCCTTGCCGATGATATTTCCCGTGGACCATGCAACCACCACGAAAGAAAAAAACCTTTTTTCCTTTTTTCTACGGAAAAGAATCGAAGAAGCGAAACCGATCGATGCGGCGAAAAGCGACGAATCCTTTCGAATTCTTTTCGAGTAAAAAAAAAAAAAAGAAAAAAAGAAAGAAAGAAAGAAAGAAAGAAACCGTATATCGGAGAAATACGGCGCGGGTGAACTCGCGTGGAGAGAGGCAAGATGGTGAGGAGAAAGATGGTGAGAAAATCGGGGAGGGAGCGTGGGAGTGATGAGGGGTCCGGAGAAAAGGGTACCGGAGGGTAGGAAGAAGGTCGAAAAGCTCACGTGGTGCAGCGCGATCGTGCGGAGGTGGAAAGTGGCCGATGGTAGGGGAGAGGAGAAGAGATTCGTTCGTCCGTGATCGGAGACGAAGCTCCTGGTCGGAGCGAACCGTACGAGACTGTTGTGGACTAGGCAGGTGAGCGCCGCTCGGCGGCAACGAGACGCAACCGAGCCCCTCTTTTCCTCTTTTAACTCTCCTACGAGAGAACCACTCGACTCCTCTGTACCTCGCAACCTGCCGCTTCGGGATCCACGCGGAGGGAGGACCCAAGCGTATCGCGCTACCTTTTGACCCTTTCGTTTCGAACGTTCCCGATACCGATTTCGTCAAACGCTTTTTAAAGTTCCAAACTTCGTTGAAATTTCTTCATTTTCTTTTTCTTTTCTCTTTTTCGTAGCATTCGTTCGATAAAATTCGCTCTTCTTATTCGAGATGGGAGAAGAGGAGGGGAATCACGTATCCGCGTAAACTTCGCACAGCTTCGTTTCTAATTTAATTCGATTGATATTCGATCTCTTCGTTTCGAATTCCCTTTCTACGAATCGTTCGGTTTCTTTGTACTTTGTAACGATCGAACAATTTCCAAGGATCCACGCGGAAATAAAGTCAGGCGTGATGCTGATCCTTTCGTTTCGAATCGAATATTTTTCATTTCTACTTTATTTCTTTTAATTCCTCGCGTATAAATTAATTTAATTAATTGGCAATTTATCGTTTCACGATCTATTGCAAGGAAATCGGATCGGATATGCATCGATGCACGTTTCTGGTTACAGACCTTCAATAAACATAGTTTGCAACGTAGGAAATAAAGGGTCCAAGACTCTCGGTCTTTTTCAAAGAAAAAAAAAAAAAACTTGTTCTTCTTTTTCCTCGTTGAAAACGAGTAGCATGACACGCACGGCCGAGCAAATCCTTCTTCCAACCTTCTATTCTTTCTCATGCCCGCAAAGTGTCTTGAAGGAATATTGCTGGATTAGTTGGCGCCACCTCAAAAGATAAATATCGATTACAATGACACGCTCTTTGCCCTCTTCTGGGAAGAGAGCGCTGTGCAATCCGATCCAGAGCGAAATTTACTTCGACAGCTTATGAGATCATTGTAAACAGCTCGGTACCAGTTTCTTCTCGGTTGATCTCTGCTCGATCGTGTGTATTTCTACTTCCTCTTCACGTCACGTCCTTTTCTTTCGTCCGGATCTCTGCCACTGGCTACCTTCTTTCCTCTCTTTCATACCTCGTGTCTCGCTACACAGCGGAGGCAGGCGCATCGTACAGGACGGTATCAAGGGTTTAACCTGTCGGCGTGTGGCTACATTCTTTTCATCTCTGCCGCCGGGAAAGAGCCGTCGCATTTACAACGGAAACGTTCACCGATCTTTCGATCCTGTTCTCTTCCTCTTTTTTAAATTATTTACTTATTAACGGGACGAATCCCATTAGCGTACAAACATGAAAAAACAAGAGTGGTCCGAGCGAATGTTGAGAAAAATGTGAGTAACAATATAATAGCGGAGGAATTACGATTGAAAAATTAATGAATTTATGGCGTGGAGAGAAATAAGATTTAGTCCAGGCAGGCATCGAAATAACGAATCGCTCGAGAATAATAGTAACGAAAAAAAAGATCAATTGACGATCAATGCTATTGACGTTAATGAGCATACAGGGTTGAAATTATAATAATATCCATAGAATACGAAATATCTTTATTATATCTTTATTATTATAAAATAAAAAATAATAAACCTCTTTTAAAAATTTCATTTGAACTATTTTTAAATCATTATCTTCTCGCATAAAAGAATCCTCGATATGTACATATATGTGTATATATATATATAGAAGTTTTCAAGGTACATGAAATAAAAAATTGTTGCATTTTCACACAAATAACTCAAAGGAATATATTTAACCGTGAAAGCTTAAGGTGAAAATAGAGAATCTCACTCACTGATGCGTCGATCGAATCGCTATATATTATACTCTTTCTCGTGGAGTACTATTTTCGATTATACTTCCCTTGCTCCCTTTCCTTTCTCCATCCTCTGTGGTGGAGCGCGGAGAACGGCTGACCTAATTGATGGATCGTTTTCCGCGTATCTCCAGCGATGGGTCAACTGCTTCGTTGACCGAGCGAATGCGCGAGCGATCGGTCTCGATGTCACGACCATTCTCCGTTAGTTCGCAGAACCGACGAGAACCGTTTCGTTCGTAGCCGCCTCTCCGACGAAGGGAACTGTAATCTTTCGCGCATCTTAGGTGGACTCGCTTCATTATCGTATCGGTGAACTTTGATCGCTTTCATCGAGCGAAATCACGTTATCGAATAACTCATCGAAGAAAGAGGCAGAAGAGGAAGAAGAAGAAGAAGAAGAAGCGATAACGGAGCGGAAGAAAGTTCGAAGGACAAGAAAAAGAAGAAGAGAAAGTTGAAAGAAAAAAAAAGATACATTTTGGAGAACACCGTGTAACGGATAAAAGTCGTCTCGAATAGTGGCTGTATCGTGATCACAGAATCCTACTCGAGTAGTTTTGAAGCCGAGCACACGGCGAGGAGAGAGGCATGAACGAAAGAACGAAAGCTTCGATAGAGGAGGAAAGGAAGAGATTGCGGCGAAAGAGTAGGAACTGGCGAGATAGAGGAGAAGAGGGAGGGAGGGAGGGGAGAAAGAGAGAGAGAGAGGGAGTGAGCGAGGGGTTCAGCGGGGGTCCGTATTACAGCTCATTTAGCAGCGGGGTCCTATGCCCCTTCGGCGAGGCCAGAGAGATCGGGCTCGCGTTGGACCTACGGCAAAGATGAGTTCGTTTCGTTCCCATAAACCTTCCGATATAACCTCTGCTAGATCCTTCTCTATCCACGATTAACCGATCTCTCGGACGATGCAAGTCGTTTGATTTCGAAGAATCATTGCCGGTCATATCGAATATACAACATAATCACGATAACGTAACAACGAGGCATGCAAAGGAAATTTTGTCAATCGTGGTGGATTAGCGGCGGCCGCGGATTTCGCTTCGGTTTCCAAGATTATGTTTTCGAGATACACCTACCGTGGTTAATAATATCGGTTTGAAGAAAAAAATGTAAAGGGGAGAGGAGCGAAGATGGGAGAAAAAGAGTGGAAATGGAAAGGAGTTGGAGAGGCGAAGGGAAGGGAAGAGAACGTTACCGAGTTGTGACCAACACAGACACGGAATAGCTAGTAATTTATGGGTGAGACTAATTACCGGGGAATGCCGCTCCTCCGACTCTTCTTTGCTCCTAAGACCGCATCTCTCTACCAGACCAGTTTTCAGAGACGAGGGGGGCAGGGAGAGCTTCTCTTAGCCCACCTTCGTTCTTTCGTTCATCCTTTCGTTCCCTCCCTCTCCTTTTTCGCCTTTTTCGCATCCCTTTTTCCATCCTCTGGCCCGCGCCTACGTTTTAAACGTTAATTTGCGCGGACGTGTCGTCGCAAGAAGACGCCCCAAGATTCGCCCGACTTTATCGTAATCGATCTTGCTAGCGATTATCCTCGCGCGGGTAGAAGAGGGATCTCTCGCGCGCGGTTCATCCGTGAACCGTTCTCGTAAACCGTTATCGCGTCGACGGACGCGATACGAGCGAAAGAAAGAGAAGGGGGGAGGAAATGAAAAAAATCAAAGTAGGGGGAAAAAATTTGTTATTTTCAAGAGGAGCGAGGGAGGGAGGGGAGGGCGAAGAAAGGAAAAGAAAAGAAAGAAGAAAATAGGAGGCGAGGGTGCTCGAGAGGATAATGGAGGAGAAAAAACAGGCGTGTTCCCACGAGCCATCAGCACGGAGAAGGGTGTCGGAACAATACCGGGCCCGTCCTCGGACGTCGTTTCGACATTAGCCTGACCTAACAATTTGGAGCAAGCTCGGCGTGCCCCTGTTACCACGATTCCTCTTCGTTAAATGCCATTATACGTTTCACTTGGACACCCGGTCGTCGCATGAGTCGTGAATTCCTGAGAACCTGCTCGAACTGGGCTCTCTCGACGGGCAGCAGCGTGCCGGTGGCGGCCACCGGTGCCGCTCGAAACGATAGAGGCGGACCATACATACCGCGCAGCCACGAACAGATTCTTCTATTATGACGAGAACGAATCGGGAGAAAAAAGAATCGGCGTGGTAACCTACGCGCGTGACGAACGCGCCTCGATAGAGCCGTAGCCTAGCCGCGCTTCCTCTTGCCCCGCCATCCTTTTGCCCCGTCTATCCACGCTGGAGAACATCTTGATCGATGATCGATCGTTCGTGTTTTCCGATCACGTGTTTTCCGGAAAAATTTGAACGTCTCGGGGGAAAAATTAGCAATTTTGATTTCTTCAATTTATGCCGAGATATTTATTCACTGTATTTAACGTAAGTTAAGTAGGCGAGAATAATTACGATCGAAATATGGACGGAAATGTTTGAAAAATGTTTTATTAACGCAGTTTTTTTTTACGAAATTAATATAACTATGTAAAATCGGAAAATTTAAAAATCGATAAAGAGATAGAAAGTTAATTGATTCAACATTGAATTGTTATATATATGTATATAACAAATAATACTATTTGTCGAATGAATCTATTTTAAAACCTTTCTAACAACACAAATTCACATTCACATTATGATCCGTTGCTTGCATCGATTCATCGTTGCGATAATTCCCACCATTAACCGAAAATTTAGCAGGAAATTTAAAGAATTTGTGGATGGAATCTCGTCCGTCTGTTGAGAATTTCGAGCAATGGCACGAAATTTTGCGAATATCGTCCAGTTGAAATTCTAACGAAACGCAAGAAGAAGCGAAGTGGAAAGGGGGAGAAGGGGAGAAGGAAGGAAGAGCATGGAAGGACCCGCAAACAGTTTTTGTCGCGGACCTCGCAAGGCCGCGCCGCAGACGGTCAAGCGGGGACCTCGTGACCGAGTAGTGGGCCCCGAAAGCCGCGATTGGGACCGATGACACGGCATCGGTCCCACGACAAAGAAACACCGAGACGAGCTGGATCCGGCTGTTTTTCTGCCTCCTGACGTTTCGCCAATTTATTGCGCCTCTCCCTGTCATCCACGTTCCGACGTATCCTCGAAGAATTTCGCGTTGGACGATCGGCGCCGGGGAGAGGGCCGAGAGAGCGCCCTGTTCCCCTTTCGATGCCACACGGAATGACGCATCGAGGCGAGGTAGCAGGTAAATTAGCGAGGAAATCCCCGCACGGCCACGACGCGATACAGAGAGTTAGGCGATTCCACCGGTTTTACGGCGCGGAGCGAATCGAGGAGGCCGATTAGACGTCGGCAATTACGGCCGAGGTATACGTGAGAAACGGTATCGACCCACGATACTCGTAATTTTCGATATCGGCGCATTATCGGAGCTCGGGTCGGAGGGAGAGAACTGTCCGCGCGCGCATTGCATCCAAGTGGGAGAGATATGGAGAACTAATAATTATTCGATTCGCGTTTCGTTCCTAATTACCGAAGGCCACCGTGTCCGGCCGCGGTTTCGAAAGAGCACGTCGCGGTGCGTCGTTAATACGAAACAGATATCGATCGGCAGCCCAGTTGGGTACGGGTAATAAGCGCACCGTTCGGCCGAGATGGAAACCGAACGATCTCGAACGATCTCGAATGGGCGTTTACAGCTCGCCGTTTTGCGATCGAAGTGGGTAAACAGATGCCCGAGCAAACGCGCCGTAGCAATTACACGGCACTTACAGAACCCACGTATAGAACTGGCCTCGAGTAGTTTCTCTCTTCCCTTCTCTTTCTCTCCCTCTCTTTTTTCGTCTCTCTAGTCCCCCACTTTTTTGTCGTCCCTCTCCTCGCGACTGCGTATACCTTCGCAGGTCCTCCTCCTCCTCCTCCTCTCCCTCCTCTCCCCTCCCTCCTACTCTCTCCTTAATTCTCCTCCCTCCCTCCCGCCTCCCTCTCTCTTTCTCTCTCTGCTCTCTCCTCTCCGCCCTCTCCCGAGTTTCCACAATGGTAATTACGAGGCAGTCCGCTCATAAATTTCACGTAGGCTAAATGTACGCACGGCCAACCGCGAACACCGCGTGGCCACTTTCTATTTCCCATAGAATCGTCCGTAGTACCGCTTACGTGGTACGGCTAGCTAGAGGGTATATAGCGTATAGGAATCGATACGTTGCGATCGAGAGAGGAGAGAGATTCGGATCGGATGGGGAAGGGGACTCGGATCGAGGTGACCCGCGCGGGTTAAACGAGTCAGCGCGGCCGCGTGTTCTCCACTTGTCTCCTTTCTCGGTTTCTCTTTTCCATCCGTCGTCGACTCGAATCGCGTTTCTATCCCCCGCCCCCTCCTCCTCGAGATCTCCTCCTCGAGACACATGGAGGAGTACACGATCGAGCGCGATCACGACGTTTATCCGCCAAGTTTTTCGCACGACGGATCGTCGACGATGGAAACGGAACGAAATGTAAAACTCGGCCGGTCGAAAGGATCTCCTCGCGGGTTGTCCCGATCCGGGACGAGGAAGGGGGCGGATAGGAGAAGGGACCGTGTCGCATGGGGGAAAGGGCGAGTGTATTTCAATGGAATCGGACGCGGAGAACCCCACGCGAAGATGGACGCGGGACAGGACGAGGAAAGAGGGAAGCGATCGTGCTTGTAAGTCGCGAGTTTATAGGGCACGGCCTACAACAACCGTCGTTCCTTATGAAACGATCCGTGTTCCCCCTAAGATATCCGTTGCGTTGTATCTCCGGAATAAGCCGGATCGAGATTTATCGCGTTATCGATTCATCGCGTCGGGAACGGACGATTCCCCTCGCGAGCGAGGAGAGCGAGGGAATAGACGCGGAAGCACGACGCATCGAATAGAAGAGAAGAGAGGATCGAGGAGGATCGAGGAGGATCGAAACTAGAGACGAGAGAGGATCGAGTCTCTCGCCGGGATCCACTAAATGTTCGAAACGTGTCTCGAGCGCATCAAAAGCGGACCTGGCCGCAGGCCGGCGTTATAATTTCAGGCGGTTTCAGGGAGGTCCTGCGCCCGAGGGCCAGGACCGAGACCAGTTCAATGAAGTCATCAGCTAGTCGGGGCTGGGGTGCTCTGTTATTATACCGTGGTACCGCGCCACCATCCTTCGTTTCTTTCTTCCCGACCCGACCAATCCTGGTTGGCTGGCTCGAGCAACATATTCGCCTTATCCGCGGATTCCTCTCGATGAACGATGAACTCCTCGTGTTCGTGAGTACGAATCGAATCTGTTGTTCGATCGTAATCGGGAAGGGAAGAGAAGAGAAAGAAGCGAGAGGAAGGCGGGGAGAGAGGAGAAGGTGGAGGAGGAGGAGAAAAAAGAAGGCCGATGAAAAATCGAATGGTTAGAATTTTCGAAGGTATGGCTGGCGATAACGAAAACGATAACGATAATATCCATCGTTTGAGACCGAGAACGGCGAGCAAGTATGCGGAAGTGGTGATTAGAGAACCGTAAAACGATTGGAATCCAAGGGATACGTGAGTAAATAGAGGCAGGTTCCACGACAGGTTGGAAAGCAACGTTAAAAGAGAGATAAGTTCCGAAGGGTATATACGAACGAATCCTAATCTCGTAGCTCGGCAATAAGACCGGCGAGGGTTTCCTTTACAATCGGGCCGGAGGCCAATTAGATCCAAAGTTCTTAATCCGTTTATCAGCCGTGCCACGACTGTGCACGACGGTGTCCTCTTTCATCGGAACGGATAAAAGAGCTTTCGTGTTCGAAATTTTCGATCCGATCCGTCGAAAGGAATGTCCTCGTATAAGTATCTACACACACACACATACACACACACATACAAGTGAAATAGCATTACACTTTAATAGACTCGTCTTCGAAATTTCGACGATTAAATTGTGACGCAATCGGGGGGAAGGAGAGTTGTTGCGAGGACGATGTTGCAAGAAAAATGGAACGACTAAACGCGAGAGGAATAAGACGACAGACACAGCGTCCAACACCAGAGTTAATGAAAAAAAAGAAGGTGAGAAGGGGGAAGAGGAGAAGAAGAAGAAGGAAGAAGAAGGAAGAGGAAGAAGAAGACAAGGAAGATCTCTTACTCTCTTACTGGGTAAAGAAGATGGTCTGGCTGTTGATAGAGGGTATAAAGGGAAAGAGGAAGAGGAGGAGGAGGAGGAGGAGGAGGAGAAGGGAAGCAGGAGGGGAGGGGGGGCCTGTTGGGCCACGGGGGCCTCCGGCATGGCATTCGTGTGGATATTAGAGCGATTGTCGTGCCTGATTCGGTACGGTCTTGAAATAAGGCCCCCGCGGGCTGACAGCGGCGAGGGCTCCTCGTACAAAACCGGCTAACGGTGCCCACCCTCCGACTCTTCTGCACGAGGGGCCCCACCGTCGACTCCTCTCCAACGCCTTCCAGTACCCTAATCTTCCTCTCGAGCTTCTCCAACCACTCTCCCCTTCTCCTCCTCCTCCTTCTTTTCTTCTCCTCTTCTCCTCTTTCCTACCACCTATTTCTGGGTTCCGTCGCGGGACGGAACGCACACGCGATCTTCTAATCGCGCGAGAAGTCGCGTACTCTCTCGCGTTTCCTGGATTTCCGTTCCGAATCGTCTTTCGCTTCGGTTGGAGAGAGGACGTGAAACCGTGACGTTGGTCGGCGAGACGACGTCGAAGTCGAGGGGTCGGTTCATTCGAAGAGGATGGAGGATAAGGATGGAAGAGGCAGCTCCTTCCGCGATTCAAAGTCCTCCCCCGGAGGTCTGGCGTTGTTTCGTCTCTCTCGCTCTCTCTCTCTCTCTCTCTCTCTCTCTCTCCCTCTCTCTCTCTCTCTCTCTCTCTCCCTCCCCTCCCCTCTGTCTCTCTCTCTCTCTCTCTCTCTCTCTCTCCATCCAGACCGTGGTCCGTATCATCCTCGGGGCCGACGTACCGGTCGGCATCGTGTGAAGTCCGGCCGAGCCATTATATCCCCCTTGGCCGCCTTCGAGGTGTATATACCGTCGAGGCATCTTCGGTCACTGCGAGAAGCGTGAGGAGGGGAAGGGTGAGGGAGGGAGGGAGGAGGGGTGTACGAGACTCTGGGTGTACGGAGGGGGAGGAGACGCGATTCGCCTCTCTTTCATCCATCGTTCGCCTTCCTCGCGTCCTCGTCTTCTTCCCCCTTTTCCTTCGACGTAGTTCTGAAACACAGAAAGAAACGATCGGGGAAGGGAAGAGAAGGAGGGAGAGAGGTGCGAACGATCGGGATGAAGAGGGATGGAAAGTGATGGACGGGGGCTGGAGGGGAAAGTGCGTGCTGGATCGCGGAGTCGAGAGGTGTCGGAACCCGCATTAAGGGGGCGGAACGCCTCGAAGGGGCCCCGAATTATGACGTCACGGACCGCACACGTCGCGATCACAGGTGAACCGAATAATACAAAAATGAATTGTTCGGTATCGGGATGGCCTTCTCTCTCTTTCTCTTTCTTTCTCTCTCTCTCATCTCTCTCTCTCTCCCCCCTCCCTTCCCATCGGTACTGCAACACCATAGATACTTCGTCTCTCTTGCGGAATTTCTAGCGATCGATGATCGTTATTGGAATTATCGCTTCTTGACCACGTGGATGCACACGCGACGAAAGACGGAATCCTTTCTCTTGGACGGGGAGGAGGGAAGAAGCGTTTGAGAGAAAGAAGTCGTCAAATCGGTCGGATCCATTCTCACGGGAAGACATTAACGAAGTGAAACGTGTGCTCAGCAGGTTGTGCCATTCTAGCGGACAGAAGAATCATTCGGTCGATTATAAGATAATACTGGTTCGACGGATGGAGAGAGAGAGAGAGAGGAGTGACGAAGCAAGAGTGAGAAGAGCGAGGAAAGGGAAAAGGAGAAGAAAGCTTCGCTTTTGGAAACGATCGTTGGATCCTCTCCCGAGGAAGCCGAAACGCGCGTGAAAAAGAAAATAGACAAAATACAGGGGAGGATCCAGAGGAGGATGGAACGGGAGTGAAACCGAGAGAAAAATAGAAAGGATCCGTTCCAATAGGGATCGGGTGGGGTGGGTTTCATTCATATAAAATCCTTTATCTAGGTAGATTCTAGAGGAAAATTGGTTGCTAAAGGAACCAAGGGAGACAATGAGAAACATCTTTTACGACTGTATTACGACCCGTAGGTGGCCGATTCATTGTGAGCTTTTTATGGTTTCATTACACGCGGGATTACGATCTCGCGCGAGAACAGCTTCGTCATATAGGTGCCTGCTTTCCTTCCTCTTCTCTTTTCTTTTCTTTTTTTTTTTTTTGTTTTTCCTCCTCGAATCTATGATTCGGCTGTTTTGCGATCTCTCGCGAGCCGAGAAGATTGAGTTATCGAAGTCCCCTGTGATTCTCTCGGGAGGGAGAATTCCCTCGAGAGACGTCCATTTTGCGCCTATTAGGACGGGTTCCCGCGACCATTGTGAGACCATCGCTCGCGATAAATAGAAACTTGGATGGAAATGGTGTACTCTTTTCCATCGCTCGTTGCAAGTGGCGGTAGCGTGGGAAAAGGTCAAGCATCGTAACCGAGGCGAATCGCAGATTGGACCGATCACCGAGTAATCGATTTGCGACAACGTACCGAATGCACCCGAGATGGAAAAGTTGCAACGCCATTCAATTATCGTGACGTCGTGCGCATCGAAACGAACGAGTAAAACGCGTTCTTCTATCCTTTGCCGCTTGGTCAAAGTTGGTTCGCTTCGCTCGTTTTCCTTTTCCCCTTCGATCAAACGTATTGGCAAACGCCATACCACATTTCAAAAAGTAATCCGTAAATACGTAATCGCGATTGACCGAGGTAATATACTACCGTATACTACCGGTTCGTCATTTGTGCTGACTTACAGTCGCGCATAAAAGTCGACTTGTTCTTCTTCTTCTTTGAAGCGACGAAGAAAATCTCAAACATCATCGAGATTATTCGCATCGTCGCAAAAATTGTAATCAATTTAATAATACGTGATGTATATATATTTCACGAACAATTTTCATTAAAATCGCGATATTGTAAGTGAATTTTCTTGTAAGTTAATACCACGAAGACTTTTTCTTTTTTTTTTTTCTTTTTGTAACGGAGCGTTTGTAACAAGTTATCGCGCATTAAATTCCGGTGTCTCGGGAACCGCCGCGAGAGGCAAGAGGCGATAAATATAGTTACGAGTTAAAAACGCTCATTAATTATGTACACAAATTCGTATATTCGAATGTTATACGGCATCCGTATAAGAGTAACGAAGTCGACTTGGGTGGTGGTGGAAACGTCTGGTGGACAGCAAAACTGTGGAGTGAAGCGGAAAAAGAGGATTAAGAGAGACGGAGCGACGGATAGCCGCACAAATGAGTATTTATGAGCCAGCCACGGCTCTATATTATGCCTCATTTTGCCGGAGGATCGATTAACTCTAATCGAGATGTACAAACAAAACGTTAATAAACGTTGCCCGTTTCTCTCGTCCTCCTCTCTTTTCGCTTCTTTCGCGAAAACCCGTATCAGAGGGGAGACGGGTAAAGGCAAAGAGACAGAGAGGGTGAAGAGAAAGAGAAGGAAAGCTGGAAAGAAATTAACCGGCTCTCGGATCGAGCGTGTGCACGCGCGTACGTATAGGTATATTATATTCCCCGTGTGCGCGCACCGCTCGTCGCGAGCACGTGACACGTGTTTCTCGCACGTGCTGCACGCACGTGTACGTGTACGTGAGCTCGAACGCGCCTCGCGATTAAGTATCGATTAGTCTGCGCGCGAACGTTCAAACGACGTGACATCCCTCCCAGCCTTTCATTCACAATCACGAAACGATACAATAACGATGTAACGATAATCGAAACATTGACGATCCCGATCCCGATCCCGATCCGCAAATTTTTCAACGAGCGAAATCACCGACTCGAGGCTGAAGAAAAGAGAAACGAAAAATAAAAACGCGCACGAGACGCGGAAAAAGAAGGAGCAAAGGGAAAGGATTGGGAAAGAAACTGGTACGAAATCGAAATCCTTGTAAAACCTACTTCGTTTCGCCGTGAAATCGATCGAAGTGCAACGAATGGATCGCGATAAATCCCCGGGACGAGTCCCTTGGGACTCTACGGGTGGTTCGAACGTCGAGTCGCGAATTCTCGATCGAGGCAACGATCGAGTAGACGTGGAAGAAACGCGTAAGTCTGGTTGTCCGCCTAGATCAGCGGGTGGTCTCGCGTTCGATTCGTTGGAAACGCGAAAACGGGAACGACTATTCTCGCGCTCTTTACCATCCATCCTCGGAAAAGGAACGCGTGGCCTCGGCGATAAGAAGCGCGGCGAGCGCGGCCAGGCATTCGCAACGTTGCGCGTCACACCTGCCTGATCGATACACCGACCTGCGTCGATACTCTGAACAACGAATTAATCGACGAGAAAAATCTGTCCGCGATGAAACGACGATGCGGTCCAACGGATGGACCTACCGCGCGCCAGAGTCCTCTCGATCTTTTTCGTGGGCTCGCAGTGTGCCCACGAGATCCGATCGACTCGCATCGTACACCGTCCGATATAATAGAGCCGCATCATCCTATTTAATAATCGTACAATGGTCGACGCGATCCGATAAGATCGCGATCGTTTCGATGGGAGACGGGTGAAGAGAGCCGATAAACGGCTCGTCCCATAATAACGCAATTAACACTTCTTTGTTCGATCAATTTCCAATCCAGCTATGTCTTCGCGGGATCGATAATAGCTCGTGGCCTACGGAAGATGGCCACGATAATCTTTCTCGCAACTTTGTCTCTCGATCCTTTCTCCAATAACGCGGCGTTGAGTCGAAAAAATAATGATCGCTGTAGCGAGGATGGACGTGTCTCGACGGGGCGAGACACGTACAATGTATCCGTGTGTTACATGTATAACAAATATATGCATTTCTCGTTTTAATTCTCGAGCAGCGCAAAGTGCTCGATACACGTAGACTCGAACCTTGGTTGATTACGATCGTTTACGACCGGTAAATCACTCGCCGTCTCTCCTTCCTCGTTTTTGTTCTTTTTATTCGCGAAACGTCACGATAGCCCTAATCGTTGAAACCGGTAGTAAAACGATCGTTACTAGTCGCGACAAAGAAACCGCCACCTTCGAGAACAAACGAGCCAATAAACTCGTTTTATCGGGTCCCCCCCTCCCTCTTCCTTCCGTTTTACCTCTCGACGTTCCTTCCAAACCTCGTGCACCCCCCTCGGTTGCGCGTATTTAACATACCGATTAAATACGAACAATGCCACGGATACAACGGAGTAGAGACAACGGAGGATCGAAAAGGAGGGGGGCGGGGAGAGGGCGAGAGAAATAAAAGGAGCAAAGAGAAGAAACGACGTTCCTCGTGGACGTGGATCTCGGCGTGGGTGTGGAGATCTTAATCGGATCCGGCTGCGAGTAGAACATCGACGATTAGGCTTCTTTCTGCTCGATCTTGTATCATCGACCCTTATCGTATTCTTATAATCTAAATTATACGTCTTCCTTCGACGTGACTTTGACCGTGACCGTGCACCATACGCGTATATATATATAATATAATATAATACAATACACGCGTGGAAGTAGATAGAGGAGAGAGAAAAAGAAAAAAATGAGATGAAATGAAATTATGCAAATACGAAGTATAACGTAATAAGATTCGATGGACGAGTAGTGAGGCTTAAAAAAGAAAAAAACAAAAGAAAGAAAAAGAAAAAAGATATCTCGGAAGATGGGAATCCGAGGACTGGACCTCGGATAAATGGAGAGGGAAGGAAACGATTCGATTCATAGGATCGAGGTGGAGGCATATAGCTACATATGCATGGCAAGATAGGTCCGCGTCTACAGGGAGTGTGAGATCCGACAGCTTCGGAGGTGGCAATGAGCCTGGGTCCCGCCTGCCGCCACACCCACGCGCATATATCTTATTTTCCCTCTTTATTTATTCGAATTGCCGTTGGTCGAGGGGCCACTCTTCGAATCCCCATGGCTCCTTTGCCATAATAGGCGAGCATGGTGGCCCATCGCCTCTTTGGCCTTCCCTCGATCTCTCCAGCTACCATTCCTCATCCGTGGATGCTCCTTATTTTCAGCCACGCCATTCCCTCCTGATCCTCTCCTGCCGCCGCCGCCGCCGCCGCCTCCGCTCAAACGCTGATATCTCGTCGTTCGTTCCTCGTTCCGTCTTGTCCTTCTTTTTTTATTTTTCTTTTTTTTCGCACTCTCGACTTCGTCGAAGCGACTTTATACGAATATTCCAAATTCCAAACGCGTATCCATCCGAATTTGTTTCACGAGGCTGGAGTAGTAAATCCGTGGACGGTACGAATAGTCGGAACAATAGAGAAACTCGGAAGCGAAATCTCGTCAGAGATCCTCTTATCCTCTTAAGTCATTACGCTGGAATCGACGTGAATCGGCCTCCGGATGTATCCAGGCACTCTGGACGAGCCACTCTGCCCCGTATCGAAACGGAGAACCCATTGTCCGAGACACAAAGTCCCGTGCGAGAGGAGGACAACACCGGCAAGATCGTGTTCTGCGAAAGCTACGGAAAAACGTACTTCGTGTGTATATATATATATATATATACATATATATTTGCCGTATTTTTCTACTTGTTGCCCGGTTGTTGTAAAAGTTCTTTGAAGTGTCGGGACATTTTACAGATGCGTACGCACGAAAGGGCAGGGAACAAACGAGTTCCTTTGGAGATTTTTTTCACAGAGAGACGCGAGGGGCCTCGTACTGGCAAATAATAAACAGTCGGAACGCCTATGATCCTCGAAAGCAGATTATCCGGGAGCTACTTTTAGCCGGCAAATCGATCATGCCCGACCGGGCTCCAACAAGTGGCTTTTAACGGAAACGATACCCGATCATCCGCGTTCGGTATCTCCCGGTCGATCGTGCGATCGAGCGTTACCATTTTGTAACGGATATCTCCTCGACCGATGATGGTAGTAGTGATGGTGGTGGTGATGGTGATGGTGATGGCGATGCTCATCATCCTCTCCTCGGAATAGGCTGGAAATCGAACCGGTGAAAAATACCGAGAGAAGAAGAAAGAAGAAGAAGAAGAAGAAGAAGGATCCTTTTTTCTCGAGATCCTTCCTCCTCGTGTTCGGCACGCATCGTTTCCGAAGAAAGAACGATCCTCTCGATCGACAACCGTTTAACGACGCGTTTTCGCACTCGAACGAATCGACTTGCGCGCCTCGTTTCTCGAGATCGTGATCGCGAAACCCATTCGTATCGGTCGGATCTATGGACATGTATACATATATATATAATAGAAGGGGAAACGCACGGGAATCTGGGTCAGATCGGAGGAGTCGCGATCGAACGAGAAATCTCGTCGTTCCCTGCTTGCGTACCGAAAGAGGGGAACACCTCTTCGATTCTTTTCCGGTCCGTTCCCTTCGCATCACGGGGGAGGAGGTGAAGGGGGGAGGGGTTCCTTTTCATCGTTCGAAAGGAAAGGCGCGTTCCCTCGACTGTATGCCGACGTACCGAAATAATCGCGAAGAACAAGGCATCGTGTCTCGCTAAAAGGATGGGGGCGTGACGACGACGTGCGCGCACCTTTCTCTCCCCTTTCTTCTGTGGTACGTGGGTGTTGCGCTCACTTGACGCATCGTTCCACGATATAATACTTAATGACGGGGCCGGTCGAGCATCCACTAAATTCCGTCCTCGGATCCGCGTTCGTCAAAGCGCACAATGTCGCTCCGAGATTGAGAAGGTTGAGAAAATAGGAAGCGGGGGACGTTCCGAATCGTTCGACTTTCTTTCTATCGTGTTGCGTTCCTTCTCCCTCCCTCCCCCTCTTTTTCTTTTATTTCGTTCTCTCCTCTCTCTCTCTCTTTTCTTCTTCTTCTTTTTTTTTAATATCGTTTCCATTAGTGTATCGCGTTACTTACCCGTTCCCTTCGGCCGTATCATTGTTGTCGCCGTTGTTCGGGAAACAGCTCGATTCTTTGGATCGAGGAGAAAAAAAAAAATGGCTGGTCAATTATATCATAGTTGTTGTTAAAGCGGGCCGCGAAGGGTGATACACAATGCACAACCCCGGGAGGAAGTTTGGGCGTTGAGGGGCGAGCAGGAATGCATATTATTAAAACATTCCGGACAGTTCTCAGTCTCGTCGCCGCTCCCACACACAGCTTCCACCGTTTCCATGGTGAGCGGATCGCTCGAATTGCTAAGCTCCTCTCGCGCTCAGGCGGTATATACTTTAATCGGAGGGAGATCCGGATAAACTGCTCGTCTCGAAAATGAGATTTATACCCGAACAATGAAGCTGCAATTTACAGTTCGGATCGACGGCGAAACCATCTCAACGAGGTTTTTTCTTTTTCTTTTTTTTTTTTCTTCTTTCCACGATTCTCGTTAGGGATTTCTCGGTCGGTTAACCGGCCGACGTCTCAATTAATCGGTGAAGAAAGATCGAAACGGGGGAGGGGAGGAGAAGGAGGGGCGGCCCTCGTCGTCTCGCGAGGACGAATCCGTGACACATCGTGCGAGGAATCGATCGATTATCACGCTTCGAAAAACGTGATCGTTTTTATGGAACGAAAACGAATCGGCGGCGGCGGCGGCCTGCTTACGCATCGGATCGCGCGTTTGTAAAATCGACCAAAGAGAGAGGAGGGGGGAGGGGGGAGGTGGAACTAATTGCAAGAAGAGAGAGAGGAGGTCAACCAATCGAACCAGACACGCGAGACTGGAAAAAAAAGCGAGATAAATACGTAATACCCTTTGCGGTCAAACATAATTCGTTTATCGGGATTTTCATACCTCCAAAGGGGTAACACGAGCGAGGGCGCGACACGTGGACAACGGCCAGTTTCGTTCGCGCAGACATTACGCTCGAATCGTAGAATCGTACGTTGAAATGGGGGGAAGGCTAAGTAGGAGCTTCCTACTTAGTAAACGGGCGATTTTCGGCGAAAAAGAGAGAATAGGAATATAGAAAGGGAATAGAAAAAAGAGGAGGAACGGGGGAAGAGGGAGAGAAAGGAGAGAGAAAGGAAAGAGAGAAAGAGAGAGTGAGAGAGAGAGCGAGAGGGTTAGTACTACACCCTTTTTGAACGCCGGCCAATTAGGCTTCCTGAGCAGGAGTGCATCGGGGCGCATTGCACGGCGATAGGATGATCGAGTGGTTCGATCGTATCGGTGCTCGCGTGCCAAGATCATGGTCAGGACACTCGATAGCCCGATAAGTAATGCACCCAGATAGGATGACAGAGGGTACACGTTGAAAAGGAGAGGGAGAACGACATTCGTGCAGAGAGAGGGAGAGAGAGAGAGAGAGAGAGAGAGAGAGAAAGAGAGAGAGCGAGAGAGAGGAACGGGGAAGAGCAAAGAGACGGAAAAGGAGAGAACTCCTGTGGAAGCACGAACGATCTTATCGCGGTGAGGTACCTGGCTCGGCAATGAGCGTCTACTACCAAACGAATGGAACGTAGAGTCCGCGTCGTCGATTCTCGCGTGCACGAAGAGGAAAAAGAAAAAAAAAAAAGAATCGACCCGCCGATACCAACACTTTTTCACGATATCATTTGCCCTCGAAATTCGTTCACCCGAAGAACCTCGTTCTCTCTGACAATTGAGCAACTTTCCCTCCTTTTTCCTCCGGATCGTCGAGAATTAATTCCGATCGATACCGCGCATATATCGGACGCTCGAGACGGAAAAATAACGCGAAAAAGAAGTCGGGTCGAGTAGTACTGGAACTAAAACGGGGAGGGAAAGGAGAGAAGGAGGAGAGAAAAGATAAAAGAATCGCCGACATCTCTGTTCTCTGTTCGATCGAGAAGCGACGCGTTCCCATTTATCGCGAAAGAACGTGAATTCTAATTAGATAGAGGTAAACCCGCGGCATCGAGCATCGTCAAACGAGTTCCACGCGTTTCGATCCGCGTCTCTGGCGATCCTCGGGAGACCCCGACCGAGTGTATATGCGCTTTGATTCAGGACGTCGTTTGATCTTGGACCACGTGGCGCGCGCGTTGGGGTAACTATATAGCGGAGCAACGCGAACGGGGTCGTTGCGACTAATTGCCAGCTCACCGACCACGTCCATGAAATGTGCGCGGTCGGGTGACACGATCGAATCGAAGGAAGGAACGACGTTAAAGGAAGAAGAGGGACGAACGAATGGTCAAAGATGGGAGCGGATACGCGCGGATCGAGAGGGGAGTCGAGAGAGTTCCCTTATTTTACCCTTGTGATCGCGATACGGAGTCGGATCTTCTCGTTTGTCGACCGTTATATCGAAAGCTTTGCTAATTGGCTGCGGACGATTCGCTCTCGGGAGGAGAAAGGGAAGAAGCGGTACCCCGAAGCGGCTGTCCGATCTCACCGTGCGTAACGTAGTTGGAATTTAGGACTCGATGCATCGTTAAATTTCGTATTCGTATTCGTAACTGGATTCGTGGTGGACGCGTTCGCATGGCCGCGAGAACATTTCTACTTCCGTCGAGGAAGTAACTAGAGACGAAGGAAGAAACGGCGCAACCCCTGCCAAGTCCAACGGAATCTGCGCGCGTGTGCAGAATCGGAGACGAAAACGAGAGAGAGGGAGAGGGAGAGGGAGAGAGAGAGGCAGAGAGAGACAGAGAGAGAAGAACGGGAGGGAAACGGTAGGGTTGAGTAGGCGGAAAGCAGAGTCGGGGAACGAGATAAACCTCAATTATACCGATTGAGCATCCTCCAAGGGATGTCAGGTAGGGGAAGTTCGCTCCTCCTACTTTTCCTGCCACGTGATCAAGGGCAACCTCCCTTTCTTCTTTCCTCACTTCCGTTCTTTCTTCCGCTCTTCTTCCTTCCTCTTCTCCTCCTCCTCTTTTTTCTTTCCTTCTTCTTCTTCTTCTCCTTCTCCTTCTTCTTCTTCTTCTTCTTCGAGAAGGAGGAGGAGGAGGAACGGGACGTAGTAACGTCATCGGTCGTTCGATCGAATGTTTGAAGATGAATCGTCGCGAACGAACACTCGTCGTGAGTCATCACTGTAAAGAAACGATTTTAACGACCGCGATCGATCCCGCGAACGAAAAAAAGAGAGGAAGTGGTAAAGTGCAACAAAACAATCGGATCGTCGACGCGAAATACCTGTTGGTCCGCGAAGAGGCGTTTTCAGGCAATCGTTGGAGAGAGAGAGAGAGACAGAGAGAGATGGTTGGGGAGTGGGAGGAAGGGAAAGAGAAAGAGAGGAGAATTGGTGGGAAAAAGATGGTCGAAGGTGGGAGGAAAGAGAGGGAGATGCAGAAGCTGGCTACGGGCTCTCTCTCCTTCGTTTGACCATCTCTCTCTCCCTCTCTCTCTCTCTCTCCCTCTCTCTATTTCTTTCTCGGTTTCTTCTCTCCGTCCATCTCTGGTTCACCTCCACGCTCGATCTCGGTTCGTCTCTGTCGATCTCAGTCCCTCGGTCTCTCGCGTCTTTCCATCTCCGTTAGCAGTAGTTTCACTTGCAATCGTGCGTCCTCTTCTCTCGGTTTGAATCTCAGGGTGGTGGCCGACGGTAGTGGTGGTCGTGTCCAGATGGTGGTGGTTATGGTGGGGGGGTAGTTGGTTTCTTCGTGCCTACCCGCTCCCTATCTCTCCTTTCTCTCCCTATGGGAGGGCGAGGAGGGCCCCCGTAGCCGCGCACTGCGCACCGAGTTCATCATAGACAGACCGATCTCCCTGACAGCTCCTCGTCGGGCTTGAACGGAGGTGGAATCATCAGATTCTGTCCATCTCTTCTTCGGCTCGCAGTAGCGTGTCGGGATAACGAACATCGGCAACGCAGGGACACGGGGACAACGGAAGTGCGTGGCCGCCCTGCGTGCCTCTCTTTCTCGCGAATCTTCTGTTCGGCCATCGCGCACTTTCGCCTTTTCGCGGTCGGTCTCGGTTTATCGAGTAGCAACACCCATTCTCCTCCCTCTCTTCGACCTCTCTCCGTTTCACCCTTCGTTTCGCTCTTCTTTCGCGGCGACGATCTCTCCTTTCCCTTCTCTCGCTATCTTCTTCGCCGTCTTCGCGCGTTCTTCCTTCCCTTCGTTTCCCTTCTTTTTTTCTCTCCTCTCCCTCTCCCTCCCTCTCTCTCTCTCTGCTCTATCCCTCCCTCCCTCCCTCCCTCTTTCTCCTTTTCATCGAGCATCGCGCCTTTCCACCCCTTCTCGCCTCTCTCTCTCTCTCTCTCTCTCCTCTCTGCTCTCTTCTCGCTATAATACTTTCTTTTTCGCGTTAGCTCTCTGCCCAGCTCCGACCCTTTTCGATTCGAAGGAGCGGCACCGTCATTCCTTCGAAAGGAACGTTGCTCGGACTCGGCACGACGCGACGGCGACGATCGTTCGGACGACACGCGCGCGGCGCACGGTATATCATCGCGGTCGGTGTCGTCGGCGCGTAACGCGACCACGGGAAGTTTGCTATTCGACTGTTTGCACGGATGAAACGATAGCCGCGGTGGTACGCGTGCGAGAAAGAGAGAGACCGCAAGCCGGAGCAACGGTGGAAGAGGAACACAAGCCGAAGGAGGGGGATGTGTGCGTGGGAGGAGTAAGAGATCCCGGAGGGCGACTTTTCTTTTATTTGAGCTTGACACTTCGCCGTGAACGCGCACACACACCGGAAGTAACGAACCGTCGCCGGGGCCCCTCTTCTTTTTCTTCGACACGTTTAACGTGACACTTTAACGTTCTCGAGACGACGCACGAGAACCGAGACATCGCAGAATCTAGAGCGAAAACGGCGGAGAAAAGTCATCATCGTCACCGGCCACCGACCTGAAGGGGTCGGAGAGGAGCGGAAAATGCCACGTTATCCGACGACGATCGAGGCGAGAAAGGGTGTCGCGACGCGGATTTTCGCGACCGGCCGTGGATAAAAGATTCGTCGTGTTGCTTGCCTCGCTCATCCGGATCCGGAAGTGTCGTCTCGTTCTCGTGGGATGTGAAATATCCATCCATCCGGCGAAAGGGCAGATCGATTGCAGCAAGTTGCGCGAACATGTTTAATCTGGACGACTACGTAATGGTGCTACTACGCGACGATTCGCGACCACCGCAACGGCAGCAGTGTCAGTGTTAAATAAAATATAAGTATTATTACAAATATTCGACGAGAGTATACACTCGCCAAAGTTGTGTCGATCGACACGTCGACAGTATTCTTACTCCAAAGAATAGAAGAGAAGAAGCGAACCAAAGGTGTTGCCAACGCGAATCTCTCGGTGATTCGAAAAGTAACGATTGGTGGCGACTTTTCGAGAAACCGATGAACGAGCTACTCGACAATATCCGACAGGGATAGAATAATAGAAGAAAGGAGAGAAACACAGTGGTGGGAAGAGGAAGAAGAGGAAGAGGGAGAAGAAGAAGAAGAAGAAGAAGAGGAGGAAGAAGAGAAAGAGGAAGGAAAGATTGGGGAAACGGAGATCCGACTATCTACGGTGGTCGGTCGACGAACCGTTCGATCGTCATCGAGGATATTGTCCCGGGGTAGTTTTCGGAACGACCCCTTCGAAGCGGCGAAACTGGAAGCTCTCGAATCGTACGGAACGTCAAAGCAGAAGCGCCGGTGCCCGGGGCGAGGAGGAGTCCTCGACGCGTGCCAGGCTGCTGATCACAGGCACCGCGCCGCGGAGACGGGAGACGAAGAGAGTAGGAGAGAGGGATTGGGAAAAAACCGTACAGAAACAGAGAGAAAGAAAGGAGGAGAGACGGCATCGTCTCTCGAGCGAGGGGTCCTTCCGTTCGGGTGCTAGGGGTGTGCAGCCTTGGACGAGGGGTCGCACTCGACTCTTTTTTTTTTTTTTTTTTTTTTTTTTTTTTTTTTTTTTTTTTCTTCCTCCTTCTTTCTTTCTTTAAAGTGGGCAAACCGCGCAAAAGAATAAGAGACGTCCTCGGGGCGATGACAGGATGCCTCCTTCTCGATCAGGACGCGTCTACGAAGGACCACCGTCTAGGATCGCCGTTAAAATCGGACCCACTATCGCCCTGTTGCTGATTCTCTTCGAGAATCGTCGGTAAGTTAAACCGAGTATATCGAGTATATGGAGTAATCGGTACGCGAGTACGTACCGATCCGTACCCCGTTACCCGTCCCGTCCCCGAATCATGGCCGAATCATCGTCGTCCCTCCTTTATCTTATCCCGCTCGATTTTTTATTACAGCAACCGCATCGTGTTGTTCGACCCACGAATCGAATCGTTTACGTTCGATATCTCGTGTCGCGTCGTGTCTTGTTGAGTCTCGCTCTTCGATCCTGAATATTTATTTATTTTACAATAAGCTAGGGGACACTGTACACCGCTAAGACAAGATAAATTAAACTTTAAATATAGATACAAGCGTTTCGATCGGGTTCGAGCGGTGATCGTTCCCTTGCGCCGCTACGTATCGTGCGTGATCGAGTCATCAACGTCGCAGAATTAAAATTTACTCGCCGAAAGGAAAAGAGAGGAAGAGGCACGCGCGAACGGCGTTGGAAAAATGTAATACGGTCGCATCGACGAAGGAGAGGATCCGTGGAACGACGGAGAAAAGGAAACGAACGGAGGGAAGGAGAGGGGAAGAATAAGAGGGCGAGTGGCAGTCGCTGGACGGCAGGCAGTCGGTCGTGTATAATTTTTAGTCCGGGGGAGGAAGGGTAGGGGAGGGAAGGAGAGAGGGAAGGGAAGAAGAAGAATTTACGAATTCGGTGGCAATGGGAATTTCTAATTCGACTCGTCCTCTCCTCGTTTCCCTCTTTCCACTCCTCTTACGGAAAGAATCTGTGAATGGAGAGCGAGAGAGAGAGAGAGACGGTTCGTCGAGACGCTGGTCGCATCGACGAGTACAATGACGGAGTGCAAATAGGCCCCTTTCAACCGTGCTCCGTGCCACGAACAACGAACGATCCCGCTGCGATCTTCATTATACCTCTTCGATCTGGCTGGCACTCTGTGTCGAACGCCTTGCACGCTCTAATCGAATCTTTCTTCGGGCAAAGGGGCACTCGGGCCGGTGTCGGTCGGTTCGTTTCGCGTGAGCAACATTCTTTAACCGAGCAAGCGGAGGAAATCGGTCGTTTTCCGGAACGCAGAGTTAAACGCGGAGGATGGTTCCAGGAATCGCGATAAATTCCTTGACCGGTTACTTCCAAGAATACGATTCGCGCGCTCGTCCTCGGTACACGAAACGACAAACATTCCCGACTATCTTGTGACAATGTTGTGTCTTTGAGATAGAAGTGTAGTCACAGGCGTAGTAAGTACATACGATGTGGCCCGACCAGAACGGAGCCGTCCGACGTACGCTTCATCCTTGATGCCCACGCGGCTCCTCGTAAATAATTACAAACAGCATCCGGGAACAAGGCCGTACGTGCACCGACACCGCTGCTCGCATGCACGCGCGTAGATATAGGCACGCGTGAGCTTCACCGTATTTACGGAGCGGCATTGAATTACGGCATCGAATAATTCCCATGATGTAATGCTCGATAAACCAGTTTGCGGGACACACGGCCGTTTAACACCCCCCCTGCCACCGTCGATGCGTCAATTCTACTCCACGCGTATAGAATTCACGTTTCATCCACCTCCTTCAACTCCATTAACCGTTCGTTTCCCCTAACTTCCACTTTTTTTTTTCCCCTTTTTCCATTAAACTCCGACAAGAGTTCTCCTCGACGACCGCCTATCTTCGGAAGTCGGCGTCGAAAATACCGGGAGACGATACGACCTAGGGAACGGAAGAGCGATCCCTTCGCTTCGTTTCGCGCGAAAATAAGAGAAGCAAAGCGATTTGATATCTACCGCAGGAATTCTCGCGAGTCACTCGTAACGAGTTCTCTCTCTCTCTCTCTCTCTCCCTCTCTCTCTCCGTATACCTCCATTAAACGCGAAATTCCGTTCCGTGCCCCTCTCGCTCTCTCCCTCTCCTCCCTCCCTCCCTCCCTCTCCCTGTCTCTCTCTCTCTCTCTCATCTGTTTCCTTTGCGAAAAAGTTAAATAAAACACGTGCATCCCTGACGCCATGTTGGATTCTTCGGCGACCCCTTGGATCATTGCAAAAATGCAGCACGAGGACTTCCCGTCTTCGATTTGCTCGACGATTTCCTACGAGTTTCGGAGAACACGATCCAAAGATATGAGGCGAGATCAACCTTTCTTTACCTTATTACGTATACGCGTATTTCCCCTGGATATATATACGTGTTGCGTTGGTTATATGGCGTGACGAGTGACGCGCCTCAACGGGTTGAAAGATAAGGCCAAAGTCTATTTGTTGTTCCCACGCGACAAAAGCGAGAGACAAAGAAGAGGAGGGTAAAAATGAGGTAAAAGAGCGAAGAAGGAAAGGAGTAGTAGTGTAATGGAGAGGAAAGGATGTAACGGAAGGAATCCCTGGACTCGGTCAGTCTCTCCGCCCGCCCCACGCTCAGGTACGCGATGTCTTTGGTAATTTGTTTGGTCGAGTGAAGATCATTAATCTGCTTTCGGTAGATCATCAATAGCGCGAAAGATAAGAGCGATGCAACGGTGTATCGGTAATGGGAGCCCTCAATAACCTCTGCGACCCTAAAATCTCGCTCTTCCTCCTTCCTTTCCCACACTACCCAGAAACCAGAAGAGAGGCTTCGAGATGCAGAGGAGGACCCTCTTCTCGCAAACCGCCACCACCATCACCACCACCACCACCACCGCCATCGCCATCGCCATCCACCTTCCCCATCGTTCGCATCGTCCGCATCCTCCGGATACGTTCCTCTTCTTTCTTTCTTTCTTTCTTTCTTTTTTCCTCTTTTGTCCCCGAGATACCTTTATACCTCTCTTTTCTCTCTTTTCCACGTTCACGCGGGTGCTATACACAGCTTTTACTTTAGGAGAAGCTCGTCGACTAATTTGTACCCGCAGATAACCACCGACCCACCGAGAATCTTGCACCCGCCCGTGACATCCTTACGGAGTAAGGATTCGGAGAGACCCCGAGAACCCTTTGCAAAAAAAATTGACCACCATTCCACCACTCGACTCGGTCGACGAGCAAATAAACCAGCTACGCGTACCAAACGCCGAACCCCTCCCCCCCTCTCTCCTTCCGTTGTCGCGACGAGGGGATACGTCCACATCGACGACGAAAAAACGATCGACGAAACGATCGCCTAAATTAATTAACACCGCGTGCATCGTAACACGGCTACTAATATTAAGTCTCGAACTGTCTCTCGAGATAAAAACGCTCTAAGAGTGTTTTTTCTCCCGAGATACGAAGTGGCGTTATCGCGAGTGGAAAGGATGGAGGATGAAGAAAGAAAGGAAGGAAGGAAGGAAGGAAGGAAGAAAGGAAGGAAGGTTGAAAAGAGGATAGCGAAGGTGTGGAAGACACGAATGATGGAAAAGAAGAAGAACGGATATTCTCTGGTTGGCTCTCGGGGAGTTATCGCATCTTTGACCCCCGCCTCGTAAAATTGTCTAAAGGAAAGCAGATGACGCGAGATGCGAGCGCGGGATTGGGCCGTGTGCACGGGACAGGGTGCAGTGAACCGTTGGTTTGGAAATGGTTATCGATCTATACTTAAACGGTTGTACAATAATTTTACGTTTGGCACTGCTTTAAAGGGAGAGTTGGAGAGTTAATCAACGATGAATCCAAAAGCGGCCGCGTCCACGATGGAGAATTCGATAACGGAGGTGAACACGTGGTAGCAGTTGCTGCACACGGTGCGAAACGGGAGGGATCGAAAGGCGATTGCGGCGTGCCATAAGTACGAGGAATGTCCTCGGCTGAATTCCCTCGAAGCGGAATCACTCAAACCGATCGTGCGCGACCGCTTTCACGAAAAACCGACTCTCGATCTCCCTCGTGGACGGAGGGAAAGGAGTTTTAAGTTTAATTGGTAAATTTCCGTTTGATTTGCAGCGCGACCTGCTTAATGAGCAATTCCGTGGACGATTGGGTAAGCGGTAATGCCGTGGTCTGCAAAGGTATTCCAGGGATGACGAAGGAACAGCGCGAGCTATGCCACAGAAATCCGGACGTGACGGTGGCCGCGATCAAAGGTCTGCAAATGGCGATATCCGAGTGTCAGCATCAATTCATGTGGCACAGGTGGAATTGTTCATCCTTGACGCCTAGTAGCAGGACGCAGCAGAGCAGCGTCCTCCTTCAGAGAGGTAAGATAGAGACAGTGGCGGATAGAACAGGTGGTGGGAGGGAGCGATGATAGAACGCGTGAACGAATAGAAGTAGAAATTGAATTGTGTTGCGTACGACCTGAAAAAAAAAGAAAAAGAAAAAAAAAGAGAAAAAGAGAAGAGAAAAAGGAAAAAAAAAGTTTAAACGGCCGCGAACATAGGCGGGGCCTGTGCTCGCACTCTCTCTCCGAAGCGGATCGGGGTAAGGAAACCGGGAGAAAAGGTGAAATCTTTTACGACGTCGTTGACGACGACGAACCGGGCGTAGGCGAGAGACGACGCGCTTCCTTAAATCAGAATACGGTGTGTATGCGTGCCTTTTAGCCGCGACCAGATCCGAGAACCTGTCCCAAATCCACGCATGCGGGAGCGGGAGAAGAAACCGGGCGAGACGAGAAGAAAAGAGATTGCCCCCTCGACTGTCCTATTCCAGTGTGACATATAAATTCGTCGTGGCGCGTACGTGCGTCGAAAGAGGAAACATATATCGTGTCGGACGAGTGCGCGAGAGCGCGACATCGAGCGCACCTGACCTGAAAGCTTAAGATCCGTCGTCCGCAGCCACGATCTCGGTGCCCGCCACGTCTGTCTTCTCGTTATCTGTCTCCGTGGATCGGTGGTACACCTTTTTTTTGCTCGCCAACCAAGTGGCCAACCAAGAGGTGTCGATTCCACGACTTTTTCTCTCTTCTCTCTCTCTCTCTCTCTTCCTCCCTCCCTCCATATAGTTATTCCAAACGTCGAACGTCGTGTGGAATTTGGGAAAAGGAGGTGAAGAGTGGGAAGGTGTACTATTTATCTCATTGTCGGTCGATCGGTCGGTCGGTCGACAGATTGGTCGATTTTCGAGGAAAGAAGTCGGTCCGGAGGAGGTCGATTCGCCGATTATCCGCTCGGAAGAATGGTCGATCGGGGGCGGGGGGAGGGGGGAGGGAGGAGAGATTCGAGTTCGACTTGGAAGTCAGAGGGCAGCAGCTTCCGAGAAACGGCCCGTACTTCACCATTACCAACGGTTCCAGCTTTTTAAGGACGACATCGGTGGCCAGGTGAGGGTCCCCGCGGTCGTTCGAGAAATCCACCGTGTCAAATTTGTGCTGGCTACGTATCTCGGAGAGAACGCGCGTCGTTAAATCTTTCGGACACGGTCCTCTCGTTGCTCCTTCTTCCATTCTCTTGGCTCCGGTTCGTCTCCACTTTATCGCCCTCTCGCTCTCGCGCGCGCCCCGTCCTTCGCCACGTCTCACTTTTGCCACGTATTCGTTAAACCCCGGCAAAACGACTTAATGTATTATGAAATGTACACGAAACGGTCCTGTTCTTTCTCTTCTCTTCTCTTCTCTCGTCGTCTCTTCTCGTCTCTTCTCTTCCCTTCTCTTCTCTTCTGGGGTTTGGCCCACACAAGGCGACCTACTATCAGTCGTCGCGGTGTACTCGACGTTCGCTTTGTATTCGTCGGAAACAATGAAGGATTTTTTCTTTTTTTCTTTTTTTTTTTTTTTTGTTGAAACCTTTTTTTGTTAAATCGAGAGATATTCGAATCGAGATCGAAATATCGAGTAAGTAAGTAAGTAAGTAAGTAAGATGATAGTTCGGATATATAAATTTTCTCACGTCTGGGATGTTAATCGTTGCGAAGAAAGAGGCAGAGAGAGAGAGAGAGAGACGATTATGAAAAATATAACGTCACAACAGTGGTTATGGAGTGGATAAAGTTGGTCACCGAAGGGTTAAGACAAGCGTTAAAGTAGCTCGGACGCGAGGTAAAAGAAGAAGGGGCACGCTCCCGAGTAAACATTACCGAGCGCGTATACCCGCTACGCTATCTATTGAGTTATCTAAACAGTGATTTGGGCTTGACATAGGGTAGCAGGGCAAGGCCTGCGCGCCATCCGTCACCGCGTCCCTGCGTCAAGAGTCGAAGAGTAAAGAGGCAGCGTTGGCCCTCCGTTGTGCACCTCAGCTTCGTTTCCTCTTCTTCCTTCCACCTCCTCTCCGCCCTTCCCTCCACTGTCCGACAGAAGAGACGTACAACTCCCCGTGGAGGATTTATTACGAGTCCCCTGTGCTCCTCTTACCACCGTGCACCAGAAGCAGAAGCAACAGCAACGCCAGTTACAGTAGCTCCAGCCCTCCAACAGTTATCTGCATTATAAAACAGTTGCTGCCAATAGCCGTATAAAGCGCAAGCTTTCAACCCACCCCTCCCACCGTGATCCCATATAAAGAGCTGTTTTCGTTCTCTTTCGACTCGTGAGCCGGTCCTTGCCCGTTGGACGAAGGAGGTTATCATCCTTCGAAACAGCACGCGATATCCGCCGCCTCTTCCAAGTAGAATTCGACGGGGGGGCTCCTCCTCCTCCTCCTCTCTCTCTCTTCTCTCCCTCTCTCGATCGTTCCTCGTCGTAGACATTTCTATCGGAACGGAACGATCTCGGGGAAAAAAAGAAAAAAAAAAGAAAGAAAGAAAAAAAAATCTCTCCTCGAGTACTTGGAGGCGAGTGTCGACCGTTTAACGTCGTCGTGGTTTCGGTACAGTCGACGAAAGGCGAGACGTAATCGAGCACCGGCTGTCCGATCTCGTTCACCGAAACGGATCCGTCCTGTCGGTCGATCGGTCGGTCCGTCTGTCGTCCGTCCAGCGTGGATCCACCGTGGATCGTCGCTCGAGAACGATTTCTCGTCGGAACGTGGTAAAAGGAGACATTCGGAGAACCTCGGACGAAATCGCGATGCGAGTTTCACGGACGTCGGACTCGTCGTTTCCGAGGACCGATCGAACGATCGATCCTCGATTCACGAGAAGAGCGGCGAAATGGGACGGGTTGGGACGAGACGGGACGGGACAGGACGAGACGAGACGAGACGGTTTCGAGGCGAAATTAGAAAGAACGGTTGATAATGGCGCGGATAGACAAACGCAGTTTGTGCGTTGGCCGGTCGGTCCTTGACGCGCGTCGCGTTCGGAACGTAGTCTCGAAACGGAAGGAACAAAAGAGCTGGTTGTCGAAGGGGGGACGACGTAACGACAGGGCAGTGGCTCATCGGGTGTCGAGAACGAATACCACAAATCCTTTCGAATGTGCCTTTAGCGCGTCTCCCCGGTATCTCGCTCTCATGAATACTGCAAATACCGCCCGGTATTCGTGGATTGGAGTAGCTCTTTCTTGGCCCCGGTGGGAGGGGTAGAGTAATGTGTGGGCATTGTCGAACAGCGGAGAGGAGAAAGGAGACAGTTTCGACCGCGTATTCCGATGCTCGCCGGCAGTCGTGTGTCGTATCGTTTGTAAGTTGACAGCCACCATTGCGGTTTGACGATCGACCATCCGTCAATCCGACTCCAGCGACGCTTCGAGGAGACGAGAGGCCTTGGAGGTAGAGAAGAAAAAGTACGTTTGACGTCGCATCACTTATCGAACTGGTCCACCAACCCTTAAAACCCTTTTGCTCGTCCATGCACGAATTTCCAAATTCTATCTCTGCCCACGCGTATCCGAAGTGCCATCGGACATGTGCCACGCGTTCGATATCCGCGTTTCCTCTCCCTCCCCTCTCCCCCCCTCCCCCATTCGACCAGCTTTGTTCTTCGCTCGATCGATCTCCGCGACGATAGCCACGTATGTACCAACGCGTACGCGAGATACGAGGTGGCGAACGGGTTGGAGGACGATTGCAACCAGAGGAGGACGACGAATTCCGAGACGTCCGAGAGTCGTTTTGACGTCGATCGCGAGAGAGAGAGAGAGAGATGAAAAGATGAGCGCAAAATTGGCGTAAAACGCGCGAGGATGGTCAGAGTTTGGCATCGCGTCTTCGGGAACCCCAGCGTGAGATCGTTTATACATGCAGTCAATGAATGCCCGCCGGCCGCCGCTGCTGATGGCCACGCTTTGTTTTGACGGACGGCTGAATAATCTACCTCTGAACTTCGTCTGATGGCTGTCTGTCGACCGATCCGTCGTCCAACGATCCGTCCAACTCGCTACCGAAGCTTCCTTCTACGGAAGCTCGGCTCCGCGGTGTCCCGCTGTTTTCGCCTTCTCCTCGCTCGTGCTGCTCGCGAAGCGACGAGCCGCGATCGAACGCTGTCGCGTTGCGTTCATATTACCTCTCTCGTCGTCCGTGGGTCGTCTGCGTCACCGGGTACGAGCACCAATTTGCTAACCGGTCGTGTACGATCTCGCGTACGATCCGTTTCGCACGTGCGAAAAACGTTCGATTTCAAGGATCGAAGAGGAACGAAGATACGAAGAAAAGGCGTAATCCACGTGGCGCCA
Organism: Apis mellifera; assembly: GCF_003254395.2. Classification (NCBI taxonomy): domain Eukaryota; kingdom Metazoa; phylum Arthropoda; class Insecta; order Hymenoptera; family Apidae; genus Apis; species Apis mellifera. The sequence continues at coordinate 19,743,392 of NC_037638.1, forward strand.
TCGATTTGCTTCGAGTTTCGAATTTTTTTCTCTCGATTCGCTCTCGATTATTCGCGTTAATTGCAAACAATTCCGAATGAAGGAGGGATGAGACGAGAGGAAGATGAATGACGTTGTAAAAAAATATTGTGCGTTGTGGTTGCAGGTTACAGGGAGACTGCGTTCGCGTTCGCGATTTCCGCAGCCGGGGTGGCGCACAGCGTGGCCCGGGCGTGCAGCATGGGACGGTTGCTCTCCTGCGGATGCGACCCGTCGAGTTACAAGGGTAAGCCGCCTTCCAAGGCCAGGGGCACGCAATGGAAGTGGGGCGGGTGCTCGCACAATCTCGACTACGGCATGGAGTTCTCGAGACAGTTCCTAGATACGCGCGAGAGGGCCGGGGATATACAGTCGACGGTCAATCTTCACAACAATCAAGCTGGCCGCTTGGTAAGCCGTTTGATTAATCTTCCCTTTCTTCCTCCTCCCCGCCCCCCCCCACTCTTCTCCACTCTCTCCGTTGCGCGTCGTGTCCGTCCGTCCGCTCTCCCTCCCTCCACGAGTCTTGCGATAAATATTTCATTCCGTGACAATATACTTCTTCCCTGGGTATTTTTGTTCGTTCCATCGGGTTCCGCTGATTCTCCGCGTTTTAACGGTGATTCTTGCTCGCTGGTGCTAGAGCAACGCGAGAAAAGAAAGGAAAGAGGCGAGCGAGGGAGCGAGAGAGTGGAGTAGAGAGAAGAGAGAGAATGAGAGACAGAAAAGAAAACGGTGAATAGGGGTAGAGAGGAGGAGTAAGAATACAACCGAGTCCTTTCCTCTCCACCATGCACCTCTCCACGCTCGGTCTCGCCTCGACGTTATTAAGACGAAGCCCGGGGCTGGACCACCCAGTCGTAGACTCATTAACTGTTTTGTACGCGACACCTCTTTGTTTAAAAGAAATTGCCCCCTTTTCTCTTCAGCCGCTGTTCATGCGACTCTCTTGACCACTCCGCGCACTCGCTGCACCGAAGACGGTCTTCGTAACCGTTCGTCGCATGTACACGCTTTCTTTTCTCCTTTCTTCTTCTTATTTCTCTTTCTCTTTTCTCTATCTTTCTCCCTTTCTCCCCTCATGCCTTTTTCTTCTTTTTGATTCGTATTTCTCGTCGTAGTCGTCGTCGTCGTTTATAACTCGCCAAACTTCATTTACCCTATCTTAGCTCGCTTACTTACTCGATTGGTCACGTGCTTATCTTCACCTTTATCTCCTCTTTATCTCCTTGTTGTTGTTGGATCGAGACAAGGATTGGTGAAATTTTAGGCGGTGGCCAGCAATATGCAAGTGCGATGCAAGTGCCACGGTATGTCGGGTTCCTGCGAGCTCAAGACTTGCTGGAAAGTGGCGCCGGATTTCCGAATAGTCGGGAAGACGCTCAAGGATCGATTTCGCAACGCTGTGCTGGTGGCGCAAAGCAACCTGGGCAGCGTGACGCCGTTGACCAGAGTGAGAGGATCGCGGAGAAGGAGACCGGATCGGCAGAGGCAGAGGAAACATCGCGGTGGATCGGGCGGGAATGGGCGCAAGAGGAGGCCTCGGGATCTCGCCAAGCAGCTGTTTTATTACCAAAAATCGCCAAACTTTTGCGAGAGAGATCCAAGCGCGGACATCCCTGGAACAGCGGGGCGTAGATGCAACAAGACCAGCTCAGGTGGGGACGGGTGCGGCAACCTGTGTTGCGGAAGAGGTTACAACGTGGTGAGACAACGACGGGTCGAGAGGTGCAAATGCAAGTTTCATTGGTGTTGCATCGTGCAATGTCAGAACTGCACTGTGGAAGAGTGGATCACTGTTTGCAAGTGAAAAGCAATCGAATGGAGATGTTGGGGGAAGGGAAGGGAGGTATCTTGTATTTTTCGCGTGTCTCGATGGATCGAAACGAACGCGATAAATGACGAATTGATCCGAACGAACATGAGCAGAATCGCGTGTAAATAACGCTTGATACACGGATTAAATCGGATCAAGGTACGAACGGTATTTCCGAGTCCAATCTGATTACCACTTGGAGTCGTCGTTATCGAAGTCTCGTCGTTATCAAGAATCGTTGCATTAGTAATCAATAGTAAAAGGATGGATGGATGGATGGATGGATAGATGGATGGTTGATCGGTATAAGTATCGAGTATCGAAGGGAACGAGAATCGAAATCGAAACGGATTGACGCTTAACGCGAATGAGTCAGAGATCTGTCGAGACGGAAACGTGAGTGAGTCGACGAACGTATTGGAAAGAGCGTGAGTCAAAGAGCGGCACTCGCGAAAACGGCCTCGATACGAAGATTAGCCGTGAGAGATCGAGTCGACACCGATTCGGTCATCGTATTTCTATTCACGCTTCTAGTACGCGTTATCGGGACACACGTAACGCTCGTGTAACACTGGCGATCGCGCGCACGAGCGACGCAACGTGGCTGGAAAAAGACAATGTAATTGTTCTTTTCTTAATAATCGCGCGACTAATTGTAACTTAATTTAACCGGTAGATTAAGCGGGCCAATAATTTATTTATAACGTTGCCTCTATTTAATTAGTAGATATATAATTTGAATATTCACAGCAAGTGTAAACACCTCCGTCACAGTATTATTAGAGGAAGCAATGTGCGTGTGTATAGAGATATTTCGGGATGGATGCGATTGTATACAATTTAATAATGCGCGTACAATAAAGAGTTCCTTTGATCGATAATCGCAAACCCATTTGTACGTCTGTTCTCTCTTCTCTTCTCTGCAGCCTCGATCGCGGGAGAATCGCGCCTCGAATCGATCGCTGTCCGATTATAATCGATTACAGTCACGACAGGACGACTATACGAATCCCGCGTGATTCGCGCGCGAGGATCGCTCGTGAAATCTCGTAACTCTTTCGAACTTTATTTTCGGATGACCATTGCCATACCATACTCTGTATTCTATGTATTCTCGTGGATAGTTAGTCGTTCGTCGTTTCGTTCGACCTTCTTTTTTCCATCGATCGAACGATAAATTGTCTCGCGTTAAAACCTTGGAAAAATCTGTGTCAATTCCACTTACATGCCAAGCGAAAGAAAAAGAAGAAAAAAAAAAAGAAAGAAAGAAAAAAAGACCATTTCAACGATATTGCGAAACATCAAAGAGTACGTTTTCGTAATATCTCGTCTAAGCTCTTAACTTCTCTGTTCTCGATTCTCGCAGCCGAATGGCGGGGAGTCGCTCCACATCTACCTGACGAATCACGAAAAATTGAAAGGGATGATGATGGATAACAGGCGACAATTATCTTTCGCCGATCACCGCGGCGAATCCGAGCATCGCGAGCATCAACTCGTTCGAATCAATTGATTCAAAGCCCTTGGAATTCACCGATCGCAAATTAGGTTTTCGAGTCTGTACTAGGATTCCGATTAGATTAGCATCGAAATCGGACGAGGACTTTCATAATCGTATTTTACATGGTTCGATGCAACGTCGATAGCCGATAATCCAAAGCGTCATCGTTACGATTATTTTAAACAATCCGTTGATCGATCGGTCGAGATCGATTCCACCGAGGGACGACATGGATACGATTCGATTAAAAAGCCGATACGATTCGACGTGACGAACGAACGTGGAAACGAAGGAAAGAAAAAAATCTCGCGTGCGAAATCGAGATTAACCACTGTTCTCTCACCATTGGCGAAACGATAAAGCGAAACTTGTGGGCCCAGCAAGAAGAAGCTTGGCCTCTTCTCGCGTCGTGTCGTGTCGTCTCGCGTCGTGTCGCGTCGTGTCGCGTCGCGTCGCGTATTCGCATTAACCGCGGCTCCCTTTGACAACTGGAATCAGGACGACCCTGAAGAAGCCGCGATAAAGCGCATTAATTTATCGCGCGACCCTCGGGAGATCTTTTTCAAGGCGCATCGATCCAACCAACGAGATTAGAAACGGGAAAACGGCGCGTACGCTTTTTACCCCGTGGATACCTGCTGTATCTCTCGACGACAATTATTCTCAGAGGCCTCTGCCTCTCTTTCGTAATTCGCGACACGTTTAGAGATCTAAGAACGGCCACACAATTACGACAATTACGATTACGAGAGTCGTAATGAACATCGATCCTCGACCGATTCTTTTTTTTCTTCTTTTTCCTCTTTCTTTCTCTCTCTCTCTCCCCTTCCTCGTACGATAGGAAATGAACGATACTCGCGAAATGGAGAAGAAGATTTTCGAAGGTTCTCGTCGTCGATGCGCACGAACAAACGAGAGGAAATTTATCGAAAAATTCTTCTCCCTTCTGAGACAAGAGGAAGAGAGAAAAATTACAAATACTCGTTCTCGAAAGGAATGAGAGATCGAGAGAGAGAGAGAGAGAGAGAGAGAGAAGGTAGTCGAGATTGAACGACGATCTCGGGAACGAAATCAATGAGCTAACAGGCTTGCGAGTTAGCAGTTAGTTAATTAAGTCGGCGTTATTGGATCATGGAAGCCAAGCACCCCTCCCCAGCAGTACCCCTTCGACGCAATCGTGACTGCCGCCCTGTACGAGCGTCGTAGAGCTCGGCTCTTACTCCGGCACACGAGCATTGCGAGGGTGGACGCCGCAGGGCCTGCACAACCTGCCAGACGTTTTAATTAGAGGTGAGTTTCATCGCGAGCCACGATAAGAGCACCCCTCTGTTACTTGTCCCTTACGAGTAAGTGTTTTGCACCTTGCGTGAAAACCCTTCGTTTCGTCCGCCGCTAGACCATATACAGGCTAAGTCCCTCTCTAGCCCGTCGTCGACTCTTGGAAAACCAATGACGGCCGAGAATCAGCGACGAGTCGTCGTCGTGAGAGGATCATTCCCGCGTACAACCTGTGAACACGATGGATCGATTACAATCGTTCGACTCGACGATAATAATATATACCTTCTTCTCGAATAATTAATCGTCGTTACGTATAATTGTTTTAAATCTTTTGTACGTGATTTTTCTTCTCCCCTTTTTTCCAAATATTCCGCATGTAAGGGACAGCTCCTGTCACCTGTCGAAAGTGATCAGCTTAACTCTTGAAAGCTTGCCTGGAAATTCTTAATCGCGTTCCAGAATATTCGATCGAATAATTTTAATTCGGCCGATGATTCTTTTTCTTTTTTTTTTTCTTCTTGGTTCTTTTTTTCCACGCCACCACGAGGAATCGACTCAATCCCAATTTGGAAACGATCGACGAACGAACGAAGTGAGATTCCGCGATATTTATCCCGAGAGGAGGCGCATTAGCGCGAACGATCCCCCCGGGATGCCGCAAGATCGCGAGGCTCGCTCCCGAGACACCATTATCGTTTTCGGATCGCGAATAATGCCGCAATTAACAAGTTTCGCTCGACGCTCGGAATAAAGAGGGAGGAGACAAGGAGGAGTCGGACAACGAAAGATGAGGAGGAAGAACGAGAAGGAAAGAATCGAAAGAGTTGGCGAGGGAGATGCAAGAGGAAGAGAAGAGGAAGAAGAGAAAGAAAGAGAGAGAGATGTGGAAAAAGAGAAGGTGTATATATATATATATGCGAGGTGCTTTACGTTCCATGGCGCGTCTCTCAAGGTGGCGGAACATGTGTTTCTGAATGTTTTGCCAGGATGCCGGGAAAAAGAGAGAAATCCGTAAGAAATCCGCAGAGGGAACGGAGAGTCGGAGGACGGGAAGAGGAAGCGCGCACAATCGTGAAGATTGTGGGGAAGAGCGTTTCTCGTCTCGGTAGCGGTGCGACGACACTTTACCGTGAAGGTAAATCCAGCCAGGTGTCGTCTCGGACCAACTTCTTCGGTCGAGCAAGAATGACAAAGACGGACACGCGATAGTTGAACACCGGGCGTATCGGTAATTCCGATACGCCGAGGAGCGCGAGAAGGGAATAGATGGGGGGAAGGGAAGGGACGAGAGATACAAGACGAGACAAGGGGGGGAAGGAGGTGCGATCGCAAGCGCGAGAGCCGCGAGAGAGGAATATGTTGCGGGAAGTTAAATGTTGCATGAGCTTCGAGGAAGAAGAACGGAGACGAGATTCCCGGTATCGATTAACCCCCTGACGGAAATAACGATCTTTGGAGGAGAATCGGTGGAGAATCGCGAGAAGAGCGACACCTCCGCCTCGGAATCTCAAAGAGGTAGACGCGTTATCTGCCGAAAGGATCGATCTTGGAGAGTGTCTGTAAAAGGTAGAGCGGAAGGAGGGAAGGAGATGTGGAGAGAGAGAGAGATCGGAGGGCAAGAAAGGGGGCCTCGTGCCCGTCGAGGAAAACACGGCGCGTCTCGTCCACCGCCACCGAGACGAGATCCATCTACTCTGAGCGATCGATCGACAACGATCGATCCCTCTCTCGATATCGCGCGACGATACACCAGTTTTTCCACGAGGAACGGTGCGGCGCAACGCAGCGCGGCGTGAGACAGCGAATGATAGCGAGGATCGATCGCCGAATCGAGAAGGACGTCGATTTGACTAGTTTTTCCAAGATTAGGAAGGCGGAGACGCGTCGCGTTTAAAGGTATCGAGGAGATTGCGGAGATGGGCCGAGAGAGCAGAAAAGCGAGAGAACGAGCCACTTGTCACCAGTTTACCGTACTTTCCGGCGAAAGGAGTGTCGAACCCTTTTCAACCGGTCCGAACCGGTCGGCTGCCGATCGTTTTCGGCTTCTGCGCATTCTCTTTTTCTTCCTCCTCCTCCTCCTCCTTCGTCCACTGCCACTACCGGCGTCGCTCCCTTCTTCCCAGGGATTCGCGGTGCTAACATTCCGCCGCTATAGCAGGGGACCTTCCTTCCAAACGGCCGAACGAATAAAATCAACTTTCCCACAGAGGAGAGAAGTCTCTTTTCGTGGGGGAGCGCGAGTAATTTGGAAACTTGTGGAAGTTTCTTCCACGTTTTCGTTTCATGGCTCGGTCTTATCATCTGGTCCGGGAGCGAAGGGGGATGGACGTGGACGCGGCGACGAAACGTGGAGCGAGAAGCGGGCGAGGCGGGGAGGTGGGCGCGATGATCGAAAAAGGCCGATTTTCGATTTGACCGAACGGTCACGTCCGTGGTTGGAAACTTTCCCACAACGAGCGTTTCGTCGTCCCCACCCTCGTTCCCTTTTAAAGAGCTCGGGAGGCCTGCACAGGTTCGCGATCGGCCACGGCCTCGGTCGAAGAAAGGAGAGAGGACGTGAGCCGCGCGTATCGCGGGGACGAGGATGGAGATATACGAAGAAACGATGGGCCGAGTGGCACGGAAAGCTTTTTCTGAAATCACGGGACCCGTCCTTACCTCGCCACCTTTCTTCTCGTTCGTCTTCTCGCGACGCGCAGTCGGGCATCAATAATTTAACGCCCTGTCGTACCGATAAACCTGCACCGCTGCCCTGCTACGTCGCAGCAACGAGGAAAAGGAACGAGCACGAGGGGAGAAGGAGAGGGAGAAGGAGAGAGAGAGAGAGAACTGGAGAGAGAGGTTGAGAAAACTGCGAGGAAGCGGAGGAATAGCGCGTACGTATCGTATCGCATACGAGGAGAAGGATCGGAACGATCTCGTGTGGACATCGTGGATCAACCCGAGTTTCTTACGTCTGTTCGTTCACATATAGTCAGTGACGCGTCGTCTTCTCGCTCCACTCTCGCCTCCTCCTCCCTCTCCTCCCTTTTTCTCTTTCTCTTTCTCTTCTCCCTTGCCCTTTCTCCCTTTCCCTTTCCCTCTTCCTCTTCGATTACAAGCGGCAAGAAGCGGCAAGAAGCAGCATTACACGAGACACGCCGCGCCGACAAATCGACGGATTATGCCGGACGAGCGCCGACCCACCGGGAATAAATGAATTGGTTAACGACGCGAATCCTCTCGTTACTCGCCCTCCCGTCCCACACCTCTCTCTCTCTCTCTCTCTCCTATCCGATCTCCATCACCCTCCTCTTTTCCTTTTCCCTCCTTTTCCTTCCATTTCCATCAAGCGGGAACAACGCGGGAGATTTTACCACGGTAAGCATCGTGATGGATGGATCCTCCGCCGAATCTCCGTTGCGCTTCTCTTTGCCATTCGAGGAGAAAACCTCCACCGCCACCTCAAATCGCTGTTCGCCTCGAATCACGAACGAGAGATGTTCAAGTTGAGCTCGTTCACCGTTTCGAGAGGCAAAATGTCGCTAAACGGCGACTTATTACCTTGGCAACACCGCTAATGAATTCGACGAGGGGATTACGCAGCTACGACTAATGATCCAATAACGCGGATACTCCCGATGGCAGTTTCGTGTCAACGAAGCTTATCAACTGCCCCCGTGGCAAGATAATGGGCGCGCAATGGAGGTAAAGAGAAAATAGATCCAAGAGGAATGGAGTAAAAAAGAAGGAAAGAAAAAGGAAAAGAAAAAAGAAAAAAAGTGAAACCGCATCGATCGATCGAGCCTTTGGCAAAGCAGCTAAGCGAGCCAACCACGGGCTCGCGTAGCCCATTAAATACTCTTACGCAATCCGTAAAATCCGATAAATGGGATGTGTATTATCCATTGCCGTTCCCGCAGCCCTACAAGTACCGGACAAGGATGCGAATGGTGAAACAGTTAGACCGTTGCCGTTTCCACGAATTAATTCACATTCGTTTTTCAACCGTTTCTTCTTTCGGATCGTTCTCCAAGATTTTTCCGCGCACGTCGCTGTCATCGTGACAATGCTGCCATCGTCGTCGCGCCATAATCGTGCACGAAGAAATGAAAATTCATTTTTCCTACGGACGACGAACGAAAATCACGGAAAACCCGCAAGTTCTACCAATACTACACACATCTGCTTACGTTGTACGTTGTGTCGTATCGCGATTAACGAATCGGTACAACTGTAGCGACAACTACCTTGTACCGTATTCGTGTTGTAAGATATTCGAGAGAGAGAGTGTGTGTGTGAGAGAGAGAGAGAAAGGTAAAAATGTAGAAAAAAAGAAAAAAGGGAAAAAAAGAAAAGAAGAAGAAGAAAAGTAACGCGAGATAATTTCCGACCCCGAATCGAACCGAATGATATCTTTTCGAATTCCTGGCGCAACTTTAGTTTTTCCTCCCTTTAGTGGAACGTTTCAGGAAGCGAGCTACTAATTAGCGATTACCACTCGTTCACGCGGCACTCGAGAAAGAATATAATTAGCACTCACCTTTGTGCCGATGCGCCGTGAAACCCTCGACCGGCCGAACCTGGCCTCTCGTAAAAAATCTGTAGAGCGTTCTCTTCGAAGAGTCATTCTCTCGTCGTTCGAACAGATGGAAAGGGGCACCACGGGTCCCGCTTTCCCGTGAGTGTGAAGAGGTACGCGACGACGAACCACTTCCTCCACCGCTGCATCGACGAGCACTCCCCAACTCCTGAAAACGAGAACAAAATTAATGAACTTTTTGTCGTGCGTGTTTCCATTGCATCGGGGAATGCATCGGGAATGATGCGATGAGGTTTTCGCTTCGCGCGGCTCGATCGGGAATCGTTTAAATTTTATTTTTTTTTTCCTTCCCCCTTTCTTTTTTTTTGCCTCTCTTTTCTCTTCTTTCCTTGCTTTCTTCCTTTTTTTGTTTCTTTTTTCTCTTTTTCCAACTCTCTGCAATAAAATCGTTTCCATCCGTATCGTTCTCGATACGTTTCGAACGATCGCGCAATCGTTCGTCCCCGCTGTTGCTGCAAAAAGAGAAAAAAGAGAAAGAGAGAGAGAGAGAGAAAAGACAACAACAACTCTTTTTCCCCTCCCCTCTCGTTTTCATCTTGTTTAATCGAGTATTTCGAGAACGAAGCGATTCTCTTTTTCGCCTTCGATGTTCCAGTTGTTGTAGTAGTGGAGAGACGAGCCGAAAATGAGCGATTACGGATACGGCGACAGAGGGATGAGAGAACAACGGAGACGAAGAGAGGACAGGGAAGAGGATTTTAACGATCGAGGAAGATCCGCCGTGCAACGATTGGACAGCATACAGGATCCTGGAAAACGTTATCTTCTCAGAGATTGCATAGGTTCCGGTGTATGCGGCGACGTTTACGAGGCGATCGATCGACAAGCCGGTATAGTTATTGCGATCTGTTCCATCTGTTTTCTCTTTTCTAAATTTACATAATACGTGTCTAAGAAAGACACGTATCTTTTTTCTTTTTTCTTTTTTCTTTTTCTTTTTTTATTTCATCTATCCATCTATCCATCCATCCATCCTCGTTCTCTTACAGAAAACAAAAGAGTGGCCGTGAAGGTGCAAAAGCTCACTCCCGAATCGGAATCAATGATCCTCGAGGAGTACAGGATTCTTCGGGATTACACGTCTCATCCGAATCTGCCGGATTTCTATGGTATATATCGCAGAAGATCCGGAAAGAAGACCGAATACGATCAAATATGGTTCGTGATGGAGGTAAGAGACGAGAATCGAACGAACGAAGGAACGGAACGAACTTATCTCGACCCGTAACCGTTAATCTCGAAACCCGTATCTCGACCTCCCCGTTATCGCGTACGGCGTAGATGTTATTCGGCTCTAAACGTTTATATCGCGTTCGAGCATCGATCTCGAGATTACCATTATATCTGTAAAGCGCCACTCCTTTAACATCGTAATTCTTCGGAGAAAAAGAAAGGGGGGAGAGGGGAGGAGGTGGGGAAAAAAGGAAAAAAAACGGAAAGAAAAGAAAGAATAGAGCGGAGACCGCGAACAGACACGGCACGAGGGTGGGTGTGGGGAGATGGAGGGGAATAAAAAGAGAAAAAAACGGAAGACAACGGCGATGGAAGAGTTGGTGTACGTACTACCCATGCCAGGACCCGGAGGCAATTTCAAGCATTTGAGACGGTCGAATACACGGATAATTTACGACACGCGCGGCCATTAAACAATCATTAAACTCGTTCGTGTACGCAGGTGAGCCCTGGCACGTCGCGGCCCTAATTTACGGGTGGACCTCCTCGGTGCGCCCGAAATATTATTACTTATCTCGAGCAAACCGTCGATATTCGATTTAACGCATACTACGCGCGTTCACGTACGATCTTTCATGCCCCCTAAATACCAACCGCGACGTTCCATTTCTTTCGAGCCGTGATGCCGAATATCCGATATTGTTAACCGTTGCATTTGCGAAAATATTTCTTCCACGATACAGAATAGTATACACGCTCGACTCGAATCGAGGAAAGAAACGGGACGATAGATAATCGTGCGGTATATACGAGAGAGAAAATAACGAATCTCTCTCTCTCTCTTTATTTCGGTAAAATGAAAAAGAAAGAAGGAAAAAGTTCGAGAGGTCGAGTTTAGAAATTGATAGAAAACGACGAGGCGAGGTACAACAAGTTAGGAAAACGGCACGGTTTTACAGTTATACGTATAACTAATAAACGAGACTTTTCGTTACGAGATTTCTCGATACTTTCAATCGAAAGAACGGCATCCCGTGCTTGCCTCGCTTCGTTTGAAGCTCGGTATCATATATACGACTAAATGCTCATCTCCATCTGGATTCGTGGAGAGCACGAAACCGCGGGCGGGCGGAGGAGGCGAATATACCGAAATAAAATTTATTATTAGATTAAGATGTAAACGCGTGTTTAGAAGCGTTTACAAGCATTTTCTGCTTCGATCCGCGCCAAGGTTTAGAGGGGCATTAGAGAGAAGAAGTTGAAACCGTTAATATCGGGCCTCGAGTATCGAGATCGCGAGCAATTACGTAAAATCGCTCGGAAAATTAAACTTCGCCTCGAATAGTCGATTTAAATTGCTTCCGTAATTTCGCGGGTGAAGTAAGCTATCAACGCGAGAGCGACGCAAGTACGATGCGGCGACGCAAATCGAAGATTGCTTTCTTAAACCGCGATTGCGATATATTATTTTAAAGAATAAATATGGAATGATTTTGCTATATCGCATCTCAATTCGATTTTACGTCGAAGTGCGCGTATCGAATAGTTTCGAGATAAATTGATTATACTTGATTTCATATATTTGTTTCTTTGTTACCTTGTAATGTTGGTTTGTCAAATTTTAATAATCGTTTCCGTTTTATTTACAATTCGTAGCTTTGCGACGGTGGAACCGTGATGGATCTCGTGCACGGCCTTCTAGCCATGAACAAGAAAATGCGCGAGGAACACATAAGCTTCATCCTCAAAGAAGTGATTCAGGTAAATTTCGTAAAGCGAATTGACCGCATTTTAAAATGGGAGTTCGTAACGTTGCAACCGTTTTCTGATAACCGCGATTTCCCCATATTTTCTATGCCCATTGCATTCATCGTTTAAGTTTGCAATAAACGTTATTTACGCGTGGCTATAAAAGCGTCGACATTAGGTAGGTAGCTGGTGGTAATGGTTGAAGACAATTACAAATCAAATTGTATCCAATCCTACGTTTCCAGCATACCGAGTGTTACACTTATGCGAGGCATAAACGTCGCAAACGAATATATGCAAGTTCTTTCAAAAATTCTTTCTAAACTTATTTATAAACTTTCGATCAAACAATCGTTATTATTATTATTCCATTATGATTTTATTCGAATTATAATGAAAAATTAATCCAATCAACTCGTTATAACTTTTTTCTAAACTAACGATAATAAATCCCGTAAAAGAATCTTAGAAAGAAATTTAGCTTAACTTTTACTTTCCTTAAGAGAAATAAAAGAAAAAAGAAAAGACACGCGCGTTACACGAAAGAGCAAGTTGGAGAAGAGTTGACGTTGGCAAATAAGAGAGAAGAATTATTGAAACGACCTGGTATTCGTTAAAATCGTGGAGACCCGTGGTGTGTGCAAGAAAAATGAAAGTGGAAGAAGGAGGAAGGTAGGAGGTAAAAATGACGTCGGGAGGCGGACAAAGGAGCTCGCTTCGTTTCATGACACGATTCGAACGTGGCGTTTGCGTGGCGTCGACGAAAGGAGCTGGTCTTGCGCGACGGGGTAACTCCGCGGTTCACCGCCGTTCACCGAGTATTCGCGTCTACGACCAGCAAAATCCGGGGGGAGGGAGGAGAAAGAGAGAGCAGGACGACGCGAAGGATCGCGAAAGACGCGCGTCAATGGGCCGCGTTCTACGGCGTATAAATTACAAATAAGACAGGCGAGATAGCTCGCTAATTAACCTGCTCGCAAATGAAAGGCTGTGCCCGGCTCCTTCGCTCTTCTCTCTCTCGCTCTCGCACGATGCATCCAGCGGAGATCAAGAGCGCCAAGACTTCCGTCCCATTCTTCTCCTCTCGGCTCGTGTAGCGAGAGAGCTACCTATTCGCGTTTCTCCGTGTTCCTCGCGTTACAGTCAAGGACAGATCTCCGCTGGTATGTAGAAAAACGTATGGGACTGTTAGCGTGCGCTCGCGGCCAGTAGATGTAATAAAGAACGGGAGGAATAATCGCGAGAGACGCGACACACGGCCGAGTTGCGAACGTTTCCCGGCCGGAGGAGGTCTGTAATTTTAAAAGCGGGGAAAAGGGATTCGCTCGGTCACAATGGGATAATGCTCCGCAATTCCGTCCACCTCCCGGAATATAATTTCAGCTTAATATCGTAGGAGACGTGGCCGTTTCGTGGAGGCTAGCTTTCGTATCGTTGTTTGCTCGGCTCGACCCGGCGGCCGGGCCCGCGGAACGAGCGCGGAAACGAAATAAACGAGCGAGGAAACGATTAGAAAAAAATACTGGACACCGGAGAGTGAACGGGTGTCATTTACGCGTCAAACGTTGCAACCTGATCGGCGCCGAGGGTAAAACGCGCGTTTCCGTTTCGAATCGGCGCGCCGTGCGCTCGTTTCCTCTCCGCCCGGTATACCCGATACACGCGGTCGCGGTTCGCGGCTCGGTTTCTCTGCAAAAACATCGGGACCGCGTAAAATCGATGGGTTCTGCCAATTATCTCCGCCGTGAGAACTTCGTGAACCTGATATCTCGAACCTCGACGAATTCGCTTGCTCGATGGATAACCACTTCCTATCTTGGATCATTTTCCGTGGAACCAACATTCACCGTATCCGAACCTATCCTATCGAAACGAACCCGCATTCCTATTACATTCATTCCATCGGCCAGAAGGAACAAATATGGACGGATAGATCGAAATCGTCCGGTGTAGATAAAACTATACGGATCGTCCAACGATTATCGTCTCGTATCTTAGATAATCCTGGCTCGTTTTCACTTTGTCACGAGACAGAAAGAAAGAAAGAGAGAGAGAGAAATCGTTTCATTTACCTTTAACTTTTTGCATTATTTCGCGAACGATTTCCAGAACCCATCGATTTCGAACGATTCGATCTAGTTGTAGCGGACTAGTTGCAATACTACATTTTCATGTATCAGTAGAAGAAACGTGTATTTGGAGAATAATTTTTTTCTTATATGCCATCCACACACGCGAGATTTCTTGCGTTGCTCGTTCTTCTCCCTTTCTTTGTCTCTCTTTGCTCGTCTTACCATCCTTTCTCGTAAAGTGCACGCAACCCCCTTCTTCTTCTTCTCCTCGGACGTCGCCTTCTTGTTCGCGTTGGTACGTGTTCCATGGACCCAGTAGCGATTCGTCCACGGTCGCTCGTGCGGTAAATCAGGCCACGTTGACGTTTAATGCCGGCAAATTACACGCGAAATAAATGCTCGCGAAGAACGAGGTACCGGTGTCTACCCTCTCGACGAAATCGCGTTTCACAAGAACGAAAGGAGAAATCGAACGAAAAGATATTCGATCGGGAGACGAAGATTCGATCTTTTTCGTCTAACTTTCGCGTTTCTTCGAACGCGTTCCCCTCCCGACCCGTCTGACAGAATTATTATCCTTCTCAGGCGATGATTTATCTGAACGAGAACAACGTGATGCACCGTGACATCCGTGGCAGTAATATATTACTGACCAAAGAGGGGGAGATAAAGTTGGTCGATTTTGGGCTGTCGAGAACGTGCCAATCTGAAATAGGAAAGAGATACACTTGCGTAGGATCGCCGAGTTGGATGGCGCCGGAAGTGGCCATAAGCAAAGGGAATAATTCCGAGGGATATGGAAACAGGGCCGATGTCTGGGCTATAGGAATCACGGCGATCGAGTTGGCCGATGGGAAGCCACCGTTTCAAGACATGCACCCTACCAGAGCGCTCTTCCAAATAATACGAAATCCTCCTCCGACTTTGAACAGACCGTCCAATTGGTCCCAAAATTTCAACGATTTCATCTCCGAGTACGTTTCTCCATACAATTTTCAAACCGTACGAGTGAATTACTCGTATTATTCGAATTTATATTATTCCACGTATCTTGTCTTTCAGATGCCTCGAGAAGAATCCTGAAAATAGACCGTTCATGGGGGAAATAATCGAACATCCTTTCTTAGCGGATTTACCCGATAACGATTTTCTGGTAATTTGAATAAAATTTATTTACGACGAATGATTGAACGGAGAAAAAGAGCGAGATAAAAAGGAAATAACTGTAACAATAATATTTCCAGCTAACGAAAGAGATCAAGATATTAATGATGGACGCGTGTGAGAAAGGTAAACAGGAAAGAAAATTGGAAATATTAGTTCGAAAGGGTTTCCTCAAGGTAAAACGTATTAAACGTAATAAAAGTCGTTGTTGTTGTTGCTTACACTTGCTTATCTTTATCTCTCGCCGATTCAGACTCACCAAACCGATCCTTTGGAGCCTATGTTCATGGAAGATCTGGCCGCGCTCGAAACGCTCACGGAAGACGCGATCCTGGACGAATTGCACGAAAGATTGCGGCAAGGCTATTACCACAGTTTCATTGGAGATATACTTTTAATTTTAAATCCGAACGAGCAACAGGACATTTATGGATCCGATGTGAGAATTATTTATCGAATAAATTTTTATTAATCATCAGGATTATTTTACATTTAACATTTAATACGATTAATTAACATTTTACAACGACGAATTTTTAATAATTTTGCATGAAATTAACGTTATATTTAATTAACTCTCTTTCCCGTTGATTGCAGTTTCACACAAAATATCAATTCAAATCGCGATCGGATAACGCGCCTCATATATATTCCGTGGCAGATAGCGCTTATCAAGACGTGATGCACAACAACGAGGCTCAACATATTCTATTGGCAGGCGAGAGTAATTCGGGAAAAACAACTAATATGATGTATCTGATTCAACATCTCATGTATTTAGGGAAAGTAAGTTGATTGTCGTAGATTGATTCGCATTCTTCTTAAAGGAATATTGATATTAACGAGTGTTATTCTAAAAGTTTTCGTTATTTTCAAACGATTTGGTTCTTTGATTTTGAAATCATAATTATTATATCTTAGAAATCATTTCGCAAATATTTTAAAATATATAAAAATAAACAGTCAAACTCGCATCGAAAAAAAAGAGAAAAAAAAATAGAACAACGATAGAATTTTGATATTGGAACGTTCGTGCGCATAAAATTTAATCAGTGATAAAATATATCCTCGAAGCACGATCGGTAGTTTGAAAAAAAGAAAAATGATCATCAGTATCAATTTTTGCTCGTTTTGATTTCAGAGTTTGCAAGATATTGGAGGGAGATTTATACGAGCGATTAAAATAATTCAAGCTTTCAGCAATGCTGCCACACCTTTAAATCCTAATTCGACCAGATGCGTGCTTCAAGTGCAAACCACGTACGGATCGTCCGGGAAAGCCTCGGGCGGCATATTTTGGTTGTATCAGTTGGAAAAATGGCGCGTTTCTACACGCGACAGGTTAAGATCGGCCTCTGTTATTTAACCAGAACTAATAATTTACTCGTATATCAGATTTCGAGATTGCGTTCCGATCTTAACGATAGATCTAATCGTACGATTTATCGATTGGACACGCGGTAATCATGATCGTGTATCTTCTCGGCAGGAATCAATCGAATTTTCACGTGTTGTACTACTTTTACGACGGTATGGACGCCATAAATAAGTTGAAACAATATCATCTACCACCGGGAAGAAGGATGAGGTATCTGAGAATAAGCGAGAAGGGGACCGAAAGGAAGCGATCGTTCAAAGTTCGAAATGATCCGCGCGGAAATGTGACCAAGTTTGAGGATTTTAAAGAGAGTCTGAAGATCTTGGAGATGGAGGAGCATTGCGAAATGATCTGGAAAGTATTGGCAGCCATTTTGATCCTAGGAGAAATTCGTTTCATCGAAGACAATAACGGAGAGGCTGATATGGACAATAATGACGCGGCTAACAAAGGTAAAGAATTTTATATTCCGATATTCCACAAACCTATGTGATATTTCTCAATTATTTCTCTTATTCCAGTCGCTGAACTGCTCAATTTGGACGAGAAGAAATTCAGTTGGGCGTTGCTTAATTATTGCATGATCGTGAATGGAAACGCAGTACGTAGGAAGCACACTTACGAAGAGGCGAAAGAGGCAAGGGACGTGTTGGCTAATACGATATATCAACGATTGGTCGACTGGATCGTAAACACTATCAACGTCAAATTTACGTTGACACGTTCCCTATTGTAAGTATCGCGTGGAAATTAATTAATAAACGATGACGGAATTACCAAAAACGAATGTTTGTCATTATAGCGGTGATAAATACGCGATTAACGTGATGGATCTCTTCGGATTCGAGTGTTTCGCGGTAAATCGACTCGAGCAATTGGTGGTGAACACCATGAACGAACAGATGCAGTGTTATTACAATCAAAGGGTGTTCGCTTGGGAAATGGTAAGATCTTTTTTCTCTTTTTTTTGATGAAATAAATTTTATCGTGGATAAGATTTTTTCTTTTTTTTTTCCTTTTATTGAAACGTTGATCCACAGCAAGAACAAGAGGAAGAGGCCATACCTATGCAGCGTTTACAGTTTTACGATAACAAAAATGCGATAGACAATCTGATGGGGAAAGACAGAGGTTTATTCAGCATAATCGATGAAGCGTCGAAAAACATGCTCGATTATACACACGTGATAAGCAAAATTCAAAATCGAGCAGGCAGCGTTTACATAAAAGTGGTGAGTTCCCACGAATTTACCGTCGCTCATTACACAGGGAAATTGATCTACGACGCTAGCGAGATTGCCGAGAAGAATCGTGACTTTCTCCCACCGGAAATGATTGAAACTTTGAGGCAATCGGCCATCGGAACCGTGAAAGAAATGTTCACGAACAAACTGACCAAGTCTGGGAATTTGACCATAATCGATGAACATTCGAAACTTGAGGAGAAGAAGACGAACAAAAGCAAATGGGGCACGCTTATGCAGGAAGCATCGAAACTAAGGGTGAGATTGCAAAATAATGATTTCAATTTTTGCCATTTCATAAAAAAAAGAAATAAATAAATAAAAGTAAAAAGTAGAGCGAAAACGAGATTAGAGGAATAAAAAAAAAAGAAATAAAAGCAATCGAAATCGGAAAAAAAAAATTGAAATTTAGAAAAATGATTTGACTGATTGTTATTTTATAAACAGAGATTTAACACCACGTCTCGAGGTCAATTCTCCCAGATACGGAAAATGAGAACGTGCGCGGCTACCTTTAAATCCACCAGCCTTGAAATCCTTAAGAACCTTTCGATAGGAGGCGGAAGCGGTGGTATGCATTTCATCAGATGCATAAGATCAGATCTCGAAGGGACGCCTCGTGGATTTTATCGAGAGGTCGTTAGACAACAGATCAGAGCGTTGGCGGTTCTTGACACTGCCAAAGCCAGACAATATGGTTATCCCCATAGAATAACTTTTCCAGAATTTCTTCGAAGGTGAACTACTATTATCTTTTATATCTATCCACGAAATATCTTTTCCATCGATTCTTTCTTTCCGATTTTTTTTTTTTTTTTAATAACTAAACTAAACTAAATTGAAAATAATCTTTCACGATTAGATATCAATTCTTGGCGTTCGATTTCGACGAAACCGTAGAAATAAATAAAGACAATTGTCGATTGCTGTTGATCAGATTAAAATTGGAAGGTTGGATAATTGGAAAGACTAAAGTATTTTTGAAATATTACAACGAGGAATATCTGTCGCGCTTGTACGAGACACAAGTGAAAAAAATAATAAAGGTTCAGTGCATGATGAGAGCCTTCTTAGCGCGCAAAAACATGGCGTCGAAGATCACGTCGAATGTAAAAAAAGAAATTGGTAGGTAAATTGATAAGCAAGAGAAGCGAGCCAATAATATTAGATGCGAGCCGATTCATCGTTTTTCTATGTCTTTTGTTTTTGTTTCCTTTTTTTTTTCCTTTCCTTTTTCGAGAGGCTCGTACTTTTTTTTTTTACGACAAGAAATTTAACGGGTATTGTTTCAGTGAAGAAAGCGTCTATAAAGGGAAAGAGTACAGTGGAGCTAACGGAGGAAGAGGCAGCTGTAGTTGTTCAGAAAGGTAGGACAAATATAAAGATATAAGATGTTTGATGAAAGAAAGGGGAAAAAAAGAATTTTTGACGAGCCTGATTAGTCGTTTTCATTGTCATTCGTGTAATTCACGCTCCATTATTCTCGATTTTTCTCCAAAATTATAATGATTAATTATAATGTTATATAAAAAATAGTGTACAGGGGACATTTAGTGAGAGCGGAGATGAAGCCTCTTTTGACGAAGGAGAAGATGAGTATGCAAATGATAGATATGATGAAGTTTTACAGCAGCAAATGGAGATCGAAGAGCATATTTCAAGTTCTTCTACGGTACCGTGCAGCCCGGTATCAAGACCTCGTGCAATTTTCGCAACAAGTAAAACGATCCCTCTTATTTTTCTCTCCCGAGTTAATAATAAATTATAGATTTTCTTTTTTTAGGTTAAAATTTCACTTAATATTATTTTAAACAGGTGCATTTGTTCAATCAAGCGATAGTAGTATCTCTTGCGACGACGAATAACGGAATATCCATAGATAAAGTAAATACTAATGTTTCGGCATCCACGTACTTAGGCCAAATGAGACCGCCCGAAGTGCACAAGTTACCTTTCAACTTTTATTCCGAGTTACCTTTTACTTATCCAAATAAAGGAATAAAAAACGTTGGGTGAGTCGATTTTATGTTATTCTCCTCCCAATTTTCCTTTCTCCTCTCTTTTTTAGAAAATTGTTCAGATAAAATTAGCGTCAATCCCTTCATTAGAATTTCATTTATCATCGATTCATTAATGTTCGTGTGTGTAGATTATTGTGTATAGATTTCTTGTGTTTTCTTGATCGCGTGATTCAAATTCAAAATTTGAAAAACCAAACAATACGACAAATTTTGTCGCATAATAAAAATTTTGTTTGTACCACAAACTACGCCTTCGCGTTGTCCTTTTTTTTTTTTCTTTTTTTGTAAATGTGCTGTTTTGTCATTATTTTTCGTCTTTCATTGTGTGCCGTCTCTATCTCAACATAAGAGCCGCTTAAAAACTCTTTGAAGTTTTGTGGACTGAAGATCACGTTCTCGCAGATACGCGTCGTCATTGGCATCTGACGAAGAGCACGAAGCTTGGGACGCGCCATTACAAAGACATACAGTGCCTTGGGCCACCAGGAACAGTCGTACCAAAGGTGCCTATCACATTTTGTTTCGTCCAATCGAGGATGGATCGATAACATCGATAACCTCGTCACCTTTATCCGCTCGAGAACGGAATTTTTTTTCTCACATCTTTTTCGTACATTTCAATTATCATTCTACTTTTCTTCTTCTTCTTTTTTTTTTTTTCTTTTTTTTTTTTCTAACCTTGCGTTAAGTTCATCGCACACTGCGCACACAGAGTGCATATCGTTCTTTATTCATAATTCCCTCTGTCGTTAAAATAAAATGCAGATAATACTTTCGTATCATTCTGTGTATGCAGTCTGTTTGTCTAACTCTTTCTCTTTCAGTCAATTAATGATATTAATTTTATCAATTTTATGTGTTTAATCGATAAGAAATTTTATATATATATCCGTCGTTGAACCGGTATTTATCAATTTTCGCGTTCAATTACGATAAATAATGATAAATACGATACGAAAAAATAAAAAAAAAGAAAGAAAGAATAAATACAAAAAAAAAAAAAATAATCGCGATTGCCTGAGCTCTTTTTCGGAGAGAATTTACTCTCCATCCAAAATTGCTCTGCATTTTTCAGACGTTGAAGTTCAAACGACGAACTCGCCACATCGTGTACATTCGAACACCGAGGGACAAGATCTGATCGACACTCCGTTTTCCAGAGATCCGAATGTTTCGATCCGATGTCCACCCGATGCGTTGTCCCAAGGCAGAATGGATGACTCAGGATATCATTACGCTTCAAGAAGCATTACTCCCGTACCACCCGCTAACGCTCATAATCCTCGCTCAGTAAATTTCAGTAACCATTAAATTAAATTTACTTTTCTTTTTTCAATTTTATTCTCTTTGTGTATATATATATATATTCTTTTTTTATTATTTATTATTTATTATACTCGCACATTTACACGTTCTATCCCATTCTGACCATCTCTCTCTTTCTTTTCAGAATTACGATAATGTCGGATCGATACGCTCTAGAAAACACGCACCGCCTCCACCTGTACCGTTCAATCAACCGCAGCCACCCCTCATACGTAGCACTGACAATTATAGCTCGAATATTCGAAGTAAAAGCAACGTAGATACTGCTACCTATAATTGGGAATATAACGAAAATAAAAGCAACAAGAGTAGCGGCAATCCTAATCGGTTCGATCACGCTATTAGTAAAACTAATAACCTTCGATATTTAAGACAATCACCGATTTTAATTAAAATTAAACCTTCACTTCTTTCTCTTCATTTTCGTTCTTTCCATCTTTCTATTTCAGTATCAATCCGATTCAAGAATTGCAAATGATAGGTCGTAGAGATAACTATGACGGTAACGAGGACAGCGATGAACCGCCGTTCAACTTTCAGGTAAGATTATTATTAAAAATTAAAAAGTAACAAGTGATTGGTTGGGAGAGTTGTGTTGAGAGAGAGAGAGAGAGGGAGAGAGAAAACTAACCTGCTCGATGTTGATTCGAACAGGCAATGTTGAGAAAAACGCCTTATCGAGCATCGTTGAAGCGTCCCTCCGTCTTCGAGAGTCATTCTCATTCACCGTCACCACTGCCAAGTACGGGATATCGTGGAAATCGGGAGAGCGAATCGAACGTCGTGTATAAAAGCGGAGGTAGTCGTAGAGATTCTCTCGAGTGGAGTCCCAACGAAATGGTCCGAATGTCTGAGAAATACGCGAAAGAGGGTGCCTGGGGTGGTGGAGAGGATCGATCTGGGATCGGAGGTAACGCGCCCTCGGAAAGTGTGACCGCGGAGATCGCACCGGGAATCGTTATCGAGGGTTACGTGGCCGAGTTGTAAAAATTCGAGTCGAAAACCGACCAGAAACCCCTTCCTACGTATCGAAACCACCACCGCAAAAACTGGACCAATTGGAATTGCTGATTTCGCGAGAAAAAAAGGAAAAAAGAAAAAAAGAAAAAAAGAAAAAAAAAAATTTGAGAAGCCCGCAAGATACTTGTAGCTGTCCCGATGGAAACAAATGTACGAGTACGTATGATTTGAAAAGATTGATTGACCCAATTCACCAATGTTGCTGACTCAGAGGGAAATTTTTTTATATCCACAAATATGTACATACGTATATTTTTTTAATGCTTTTCTTTGTTTCTCTTTTACGTAGAGACAAGATGTATCTACGTTTGTATAACGTTTCGTCGTGTAAGCTTCTTTTATAAATTTTCATTCTCGCCTCGAGAGGGGAGACGATGACGTCGGATTTTTTGTCCAATGTACAATGATTTTCATCGAGCGATTCGTTCCTCAGCGTGCCTGTCTTTGCCTTCTTCAACAATTTTAGCGATATTCCTTGCCCATGTACAATTGTTGACAGTTATTTTTATATTGGCCATATACAGCATACAGATATTCTTGTTAAATTATACACAGATATTTGCATTGTTACATCACAAATAATAATAATAATAACAATAACAATAATTATTATAATAATAATAATGATAATGATAATGATAATAATAATGATAATAATAATTATAATAATAATAATGATAATGATAATAAGAAGATAACAAGAAACTGCTTAAAATATTAAGTCAATGCACTTAAGAAGGATTAATCCACAGAAGAATTAAACACTTAAAAATATTTATTTAAAATTACACTCCTCATTAAAAAAGACGTGCTATCTTTAATTTCTCAATGACTGGTGTAATATTTTCCGTTTGTGATGATTAATATCGAAACATTAGGAGCTTAAAAATATGCGGTTCATATGTGGGAATAAATCATAATATAGTAGATTTTAAAAATATCGAAGAAAAACTACATTCCGTACTTCTTATTTCGTAATACCGTACTTCCGTATTTCTTAAAAAATGTTTTAGACTATGGCAAAAAGGAAAATATGATCGATATGAGCCATTATCTTTATCCAATCATGATAAGCGAACAATTTTTTCGTATAGTTTTCAATTCGTTGTTGACAAGCAAATAATGGAAAAATGCGGTATTAGCAATGTTTCAAATGTTCTATAATCATGGAAAAATGTTAAAAGACTAAAAATATAAAAGAAATCTACATTAACGACCAAGCACAAAACAGAACGTTTACGTTTTGAAAAAAAAAATACATTTGAAGAAAAAAATGGGAAAGAATATTATTCTAAAAATTCAAAAAAATTTATTTTTAAAAAAAATTTGATAATTCTAGCTTTCGATGTTATTTTCATATTATATATGAAAATGAAAAGATTATTCATATTATTCACAATGTGACGACAAATAGAAGACAATGTAATGGTTTGGGCCGATATCGGTTATTTCGATAAGACGAATATCAAATTCATTAAATTAATGAAAAAATGATGAATAGTGTACAATACAAATCAGAATCTAATTTCTGGATCTATTATATTATATTTCTCAACGAGATAATGTGATTATACGTATATCAAGATTGATCCAATTTTAATGAAAATAATATATTCGTTTTATGATAGCCTGATACGTTTTCCTGATTTTAATTATTATTGAAAATTGCTGATCATTTGTTCGTGATACAAGTTTGTACAAGAATAGTGAATAGTACACGAATTAAAAAAGGTTATTGTGAATGAAATATTTTAAATTTAATTACATTTGTAATCTATATACAAAATCTTTATAAATCAATAAATCAAATCATATAAAAATGATAGAATGCAAGAAGGAATAGAAGATAATTATTAAATAAGTTTATTAAATTGTTGTGCTATCACATTTTGTACTTAAAATAAAATAATCTCTTTTGTTACACGCTAAACTATATGATATTTCCAACGAATCGTATATTCCGAACTCTTAATGTTTCTTGATATTATTCGTGAAAATATTGCACGCGTCACTGAGAGATTAAAAATAACACACCTGGCCTATTTTATTTTGACGAGGAAATGTATAAAAGTTTATATTTCTTTTTATTGTACTTCACGATGTTCATTTATTAAAAGAAGAATCGAATAATTATAAAAAAAAAAATGCACCTTGCACAATATCGATTCTATTTGCACAGCACGAAACTCCCGTCACTTTTACAAAGTATATATATTTATAAAAATATCGACTGATGCACTACCATATAAGTACATTTTAAGCAATAAAAAAATTTGAAAAAAAGATGTTTCTAATTTTTGATGTAACACGAATTTTCAACGCAAAAAGGAGAAATGCTTCGTCACATGTTAAATATCTATTTATTTCTTTTTACAAAAATCCAAATGGATACAGCAATAAAAATACATTACGCTACGAGCGTGATACTGGCCATCAAATAACTGACTATAAAAGCGATATATATACAATCAGAATATACATGTATAAAAAATAATATTACAAAAGAAAAAATTATCGCCGATCAAGACGATTATTCGTATAAAAATATTTTCAACCATTCTCTGAGAATGAGAATATTCTAATTGGGAATGAATATATAATATATATATATAAATTTTTCCTAATTTTCCTAATTCTCGTAAAAGTCTCCATCGACAACAAAATTTCGATTACGAATCCGCGCGTATCATAATCAACGACGATTCAATTTTTCTCCGATTGTGAATTGTCTTGATTGTTGTTCTGTTGAGAATTCTGTTTAATTATATTAACTAAAGTGTCCAACCTGGTAGGGCGTGCAATTTGTAAAACCATGTGCGCCTCCTCCAAAATCAGGAGACCATTATGCGCGTCGCTTGCGGACAGATTGTGCGCTAATATTACGTGACTTCTCCAAGCCGCATGCGTAGGAAGAACCTGGAAGAAACGTTCCTTTTACACCGAATTATCGAATATCACAATTGATACGTGCATACCTGTAAACACCATTTACAGTTTAGAGATGGTGAAATCGTGTGGACGGCTTTGATGTGCCTTCGTCGAAAACCCCAACTCGTGTACGCCCTGTCGCAAAACGGACACGGAAATGGTGGATACGCCGTGGCACCCTTCACTGTCTCCTCCGAGAATTCCGAATTGTTAGCTGCCCCCGGACAAGTGGGAAAGACAGAACGGAGAACTCTCGCATTCCGTTCCACGAGTATGTTCATGGATTCCTGTTGATCGGGCATCGATTCCGAATTCGAATGATTCGGCGAGTAAAGCTCGTCGTTGTGTCGATACGTATTCCAAGGTGGTGTTCGATCAAGGCCAATTGGAAATCTCGCATGCGTTTCCGGCTCGGGCGAAGGGGTCGAGGCCTCTCGTGCATCGGCGATTACGGTTACATTCGGCCTCGATGATCCTGCAAGTAATTCCAGTCCGCGACTTCAAATTTTTCTTCCTTTTCTTTTTTTTTTTTTTTTTCTATTCGCTTTATGTCTTCGGTTAAAACCAGTTAGAAGGAATTCGAGTAAGGAGATTGTCGGTTCAATCGATCAGGATCTTTCTTTTTCTTTTTCTTTCTTTTCTTTTTTTTGGAAAATGGGATAAAACTTCGAATGGAATCAAAATGGAAACGGTGAACTTGCAAAACGTTGAACGTTCGTTCCCCTTATGATTGTGCGATTCCTTTTCTTCCAAATATCATTAGAAATAATAGAATGTGTTTGAATACGCGTGTTGGTGAAAATATGAAATTGAAAATTGAATAATCCATGCAATCCGGGTGTGCACGGACAGAGGATAACGGAAATGTCAGGAAATGATGAGACAATTAAAAATGTAAAATAGGTTTATTTGCAACCAGTCATTTGTGTGTATGTGTGTATTTTGTCTACAATCGCACAGATTTAAATAGTAACAGTCAACTCGAAGCGTTTCGTACCTTTTTTTTTTTTTTATTTTTTTTTTCTTTTCTTTTTTTGCGAGATCAGACGAGAGAAAACAGAATTGTGGCAAAACGCGAAAATCAGACTCGTTTATACCGATTCGACGTAAAAGGTAGAAAAAGATTGTGTGCCATCGATAGCCTGCGAATCGTTCGCGTGAGGTCTCGTCACGGTATATTGAACGCCCTTAAATAACGTAGAAGCATATATTTATATTACTACTCTCATCGTTACATCGTAACACGTATTTCTCTTCTTCTAAAGCCGTCAATAATGCGAGACGTGATTATTCTCGCATATATTCACGTATATAACAGTACGTATATCGGTAAACGCACACTTATAGATCCATCTATACGCGCATAGCAACGCGTGTAATCTTGTCTTCATGTGTAAGAAACTCCGCGGATTCTTATGATACGGTACGTTTAATAGGTGTTATATAGATCGTCTACGAGAGTGCGAATCTGCGTGAACATCGTAAATTAATAAATGGATGGAATGTTACATTGCACAAGGACGAAAAAAAAAAAAAAAATCAAAGGAATCGAATAAAAAAAAAATCGATCTTCCTCAACTGTAAAATAAATCTTCGTTAACAAAACGAGACGTACATTAAAAAAAAAAAAAAGAAAGAAAGAAAAAAAAGAAAAAAAAAAGAATTCTTAACAAAATATATTACGAATTAATTAGTCGATCATTTGCCCGATGAAAGCAAACGTGAAGCGTATAAATATAGTTGGACCATGCCTAAGAATATTTTCCGTTTCTCTAATCTCTTTTTGAACACGTTCTACTATTTTCTCCGAATTTTCTCGCTCCACCTACTGTTATTCCACCATTTTAAAAAAAAAGAAAGAACACGGAAACTTCCAAGGCGATCTAAAATGATCCTAAGTGATCTTAAGAGAATCGAAAAATCGACGAATCAGCGAGAAAAAACACACTTTATTCCAGCCAGTGAAAACGTTTCCGTTTTACGCCTGACCTGAAACGCCCTAGTCATTGGGTGTAAACCGACCGCCTTTGGAATAGATACCTTTTCAAGCCCCTATTGCTGGTATCGATTTTAGTTACGCAATTTTTCCACGTTTCCTCCCATTCCACGCTATTGGGTGCAATACCACTAAAGTGCAACAGAACTTCTCTTATCAAATGTATTTTGTTACTATCGAATTGTTGCTTTCCCATCTTGCCATTTACGTTACAAAGAATCCTCTCCTCCGGAGTAAAAAGAATCTTCATAAGGTCACAGGCCAAATGATCCATCGGTCGAGAGGATGCCCACGTTGAGATTATCTCCGGACTCGGCAGAAGATCGGCATAAGGTAGTTGTTGATACGCGTATAGCAGTGGCTTCACGTCCGAGAATCCAGTTAGGCCGGATAACCCAGATAAACCGGAAATATCTTCAGCAGGACTGTTCCCAGACCCTGCCACACACATCAGAGCACAGCCTGCTTTAGACACGGAGGATCCCCCTGACGCGTGAATTGCAGCGTACCGAACAATTAAGCAAAATTCGACTAGATTCGTTTAACGATGCCGATATTAAACGTTGTTAAACGATCGATCCCTTTCTCTTCTTCGCCACGCATGCACAGATATATATAATTTTTTTTCTTTTTTTTTCTTTTTTTTTTTTTTTTTTTTTTACGCATAAATATAAAACAATTTAGATCACATTTCTGAGTACTAGAAGCCAGGACTTTTCTTTTTTCAAATTTAATAAAATACTAAACGAAACCTTGTTCAAAATTTAATCACCTATCGAACTAAATTACTAAATATTATCTACGCCTTGACCTCTAGTTTCTCCGATTCATATTTTTTTTAATTTATTCGCATATTTACTTACTATCTACACACGTTTCCATTTCCTTTATGAGTTTGCTTGTAACATCGAACGAAATAAAAAGAAATGAAAGAAATATGTGTTATACCAATGTAAATAAAGCAGAAGTGGCAATCAAAGCTAATTCTCAACAATCTGAGAATACGTCGAAAATTAATACGCATCCTAATATGCAATCTAATTTAAA
This sequence comes from Apis mellifera, assembly GCF_003254395.2. Lineage (NCBI taxonomy): Eukaryota > Metazoa > Arthropoda > Insecta > Hymenoptera > Apidae > Apis > Apis mellifera. The sequence continues at coordinate 19,771,708 of NC_037638.1, forward strand.
TGAAATTTTCAGATAAATGTAATAGATAATTTTTATCGATCAAATAATAAATAAATCATACATCTTAATATAACTTTTTGCAATATTAATCATAATAAATCAATATATATATATATATATATATATATATAAAATGAAATATTTATATATAATCAATTATTTTTTTCTCTCCAAATTATCTTATCAAGATATATAATGCAACAAAAGATATGTATATAAAAATGAAACATCAAAATATATATTGGTATAAGATAAATGTAACATATTCTCTTACATAATAATAACATGCATATGATTATATTTTATATTATTTTTTATAAAGCAATATCGTATAATTTTCAAAATATTACTAACCTTGATTTCCTTCAAGTTGTCCAGTATCTAATCTCTCTGCTGGATCTTTATCTGTTGAAGATTGTTTTTGAGAATCTTCTAACACAGTTTCTAATGGTTCTATCTGAAAATATAATAAATTATATTTATTTCATATGTTTCATTAATATCGTATAAAAAATTTTAAATTAATATAATAATTAACCTTCATTTCTAAACGTTGATAGATTGGATTTTGTATATTTTTTTGTAATAAATAATCTCCTTCTTTACCACCTTGTTCACTAGTTGTAGATTCATCTGTGCTTTCTATTTGAGATACTTTAGGTGTCAGTGCTGTTTCTAATATAGAATTTTGATGTTTGTTCAATTTTTGTTTTTTCTTTGGATTTTCTTCTTTACTACCCGTTCCTTCTTCTACCGCCTGTTCCAATTCTACTAATCTTTTATAAGATTCTTTAGCAAATATATCTCCTCCCGAAAGACCACGGATTTGTAATGTTTCTGCAGCTTTTAAAAGTGCTGGCAAATTTTTTTGTTCAATATTTACTTCTCCTTTGTATATAAATATAAGTAAAGCTTCTAGTTCACTGAAGTGTACATCTTGGAGTATTATAACTGGATGTTGACAGGGATTTGTCTATAAATATTGAAGAAAAAATTTTTTAAACAATATTTTTTATTAAACTATATATATACAAATGTGATCAAAATCACGTGGCAATAAACGACAAATTTAAAATATGACACGTATTATTCAAAGTAGGCTAACCTCAAATTTGTACAATTATCATTTAAAGAATTTCTTCCTTAAATGTTATTGATTAAAGAAGCTAATAACGAACTTTTTTCAATAATGGAACAACTGTCAAAACTTCAATCAAATCATGAAGTATAGAAAACTATAGAAAACCAACCTGAAAAACTTTTTTGAAAAAAGGACTACTTGCTGAGAGAATCACTTTATGAGCTGTAAGACACTGTCCATCACTTGCCAATGTCACATCTACTAAACCTTCTTCCTCCCAAAGACTTTCGAAACTCGTGGCGATATTGTTTAGAAAACTGTTCCATTTTAGACATATTTGATTTGACATTTCGCAGATAGAAATTTTCGATTTTGTTAGAATGTTGTTTTTGTGTTGTGAATCGTTCGATAGATATCTTTGCACGTCAACGAAATTATTCAACGATAGGAATAACGTTGACGACGATAATAGAAATAACAACGAAAACGACGACGTTGACGACGACGACAACGACCGCGATGTAACAGCAGTGGTGCCAGGCACGCACAAACATCCTTGGTACTGGGTTGGGAGTACATAGTCAATATGGCTGCCATACTTTATTGAATTGCGCGCGATCTTAAAAACTTTCATTGCAATACAAATATAATATATATTTTTTTTTTACTATCTTATTGAATTTAAAATAATAAAATAATAAGAGAAAAAAATAAAAAGAAATTTATTCAAAAATTCTTCTTTTCTTTTATATTCTTTGTGTAAAAGTATAAATTTCAAAAAATGATTTTTTAAATAATACATATAATTATTGAAAAAAATATTTATCAAAATATCATTTAAAAAAATATAATATAAACATAAAAAATAATTCAAAAAAATTATATATAATTTTAGATATTTTAAAATAATTACACAATTAAGAGATATTAAAATAGCAATAAATGGTGCTTATATTGTTGCGTGCATAGACTTACGTGACAGGTATACGCGTCAACAATTTCAATGTAAATGTATGCATGCATGCAAGTATATATATGTGCATAAATTTTCGCGTGAATTTATCAATAAATAATAACAATACTTTATAATTGTTAAATTTCTATATATCTCTAATACAAATATATTAATAAAGTTTGTATATAGTAATCAATTAATTTATATAGTAATAAAAAATAATTTAAAAAAAAAAATTCAAAGATTTATAAAGTTATTATGAAATAAATTTTTGATAATATATTCTAAAATATAAATGAGAATTACTTGATACAATCTTTATGAAATCATCCTTTGTATAATATTTTTCTTATATTTGAAAAAGACAATTTTTGGTAAATGGTAAACATAGCTAATAAAAGTACATTAATAAAAGAATAACTGTAATACTCCAAAACGAGCTTGCCACATTTAATCCTTAAGCCTAAACTTTCTAAAATTTCAAAGGAACAGCTATAAATTGTTCCTTTCCATTGTACACGCATTCTCCATTGTACGGTTTTATTTAAGAAATGGTTGATGCATAATCAACAAATATTGTCAATATCACAAATTATAATATTAATATATATATTATAATAATATTAACTTATACTATATTAATTTATATTATAATAATATAAATATAATAATATAAATTACACTATAAAATATATATATATATACATATATATATATATATATATATATATATATATATGTATATATTAATATATAATTTATAAATATATAATATTATATATATATTAATATATTAATTATTAAAATTTAAAAATTGTTTATCAAAATTATAATTAAAAATTTCAATAATCTTTTTATTAATTATTATGTAATTATGTATTTTATTAAAGTGTAAATGGAACTCGATTTAATTAACATATCTAATAATAAACAACATTGAAGAGGCAAATTGACCTGAAAGTAAAAGAAACAATCAAACAGTTCGTAGCCAAGACTTCGGAAGGGATAATCACCCCCGAATTTCTTTTGAACTTTCCATACAAATTTTCTACCTCCTGATCGTCCAATCAGGAAGCAAGGTACCGATATTTCCTTTCCTTATACAGAACATCAGGCTAATTTTCTACTTTACTTGTGACTTGTCTGTTGTACTGTGCGTTACGAGTGTTTGCTATAAACTAGTCAGGAATTTGAATTTATTATTATTTTTTTTTTTTTGAATTTTAATAGTGATAACCAACAATCATGTCAAAGAAAAATAAAAATACAGGCAAAAAAAATAGACAATATCACTTCAATGATAAAGTAAGTACTTTCGCTTAAAAAAAAAAAAGGAATAACAATTATATAAAGTTAGAAATCATTGATTTAACAATCAAGGTAATTTTCTTTCTATATTTGCTATTTTGTAATATTTTCTGGTTGAATCAAATAAAAATAATTTTCTTAATTAAAATATTTATCACTCGAAACAATACGGTGTATTTGATATGTATGTATAATGGCATTACCTTATAAATAAATTAACATTAATTATTTATAAGGTAAAATTAAAATAATTTTAATTAAGTTATCTAACTTTTAATAATATTTATAATAATTAATTTTTTCGGTGTTTAAAAAAGTATTCATTTTTACACAAAATTACCTCGCGCAAAATTCACGAATTTTATTTTACGAAATTTCAATTTTATTTTGCGAAATTCACTAATTGTATTTCATCACACAAATTTTTAATATCTTTATACTGTTTAATGATTAATATTTTTTAGTTTTGTATGTATTGTACGTATTGTTTCAAAACTTAACAATTTATTTTTTTATATATTACATATTGTTTGTATATTATATTCTTTCATATTGTTTGTAAATGTATTATAATATATAGTAATTTATATATTTAATTAAAAAAAAGTTTAAATATTAATATTAAGTTAATTATAAGAATTACATTATATTCTACATTAATTGTATTTTTTTCAAGGTAATTCAACCTCGTCAAGAATTATCAAAATTTGTGTTCAGAAGCAAACGAAAATTATTTCGAAAAATATCGAAACAAAATTCAAAAATGATAATATTAAAGATATTCATGTCATTGATAAAAATTTTGCAATCACTGAAAAATAATATTAAATATATCATATTCCAAGCCTATTTTTTATGTTTTTGTATATTTAGTACAATTTCTTCGAAATTCATTAATTCAAAAAAATATATAGAGAAAACACATAAGGATTCAACTGATGAAAAATATGAGTCAAGCGATGAAGAAAAGAAAATAAAGACAGAACAAGAAGAAGGAAATACGAAAAAAGAAAATTCAAAAAATAAAGATAAAAATGAGTTGTCTCTTAATAAGAATCATAAAGGAAAGGAAAATAATGACGATAATGATAAAATAATAACTACCAAAGAAAATTTTGATTCTTCTACTGAATTATGGAACATCGCGAATGATACAATAATAATGAACATGAAAATACAGAATGAAGATATTAACAAATCTATAGAATGCAAAATCGCGAAAGAGCCTGTGGGGATATCAATTGAACATATTGTTAATAATATGAACTCTGAAATAATTACATCTCAAGAAAATGAATTGTCTGCAACGAACAATGATTTTCATACACAATTTTCGAAATCGTTCATTGATGAACAAGATAGCATTTCTTCTATAGATGAAGAAGAAGATGAAGAGATATTTCAAAAACAATATAATTCTTCGGAAGACGAATTTAAGTCTTCTTCGTTCCATAGATGTTGTGCTTCTTGTAAGTGCAAAAGATCAAAACAAAATAATTTTTATTGTCGTAAAGTAATCAATAATTATTCTCACAATTCCCCATTTATATCTGAATCAAAAAACGAGGAACGAATGAAGAAAACTGAGTATACCAATGATAAAAGAAAAAAAGTTATATCTTATGAAAACGAAAAATATATAAAATATAAAAATGATAAAAATACAAAGGAAGAAAAAAGCGAACCTCAAAAAAATGTTTCGCCTAAAGATAAATCATGTTTTTCAAGAGTGCCAATAAAATTTAATAAACTAAAATATAAAAATATTAAATATAAAGAAATGGCTACGCAAACAGATAACAGCCTTTTGATAGATGACGATGTTGAAATAATAACAACTGATAGGAATGGTTCCTCTGAACAACAATTTTATTGCAAATCTCAATTCAATCATTTTCAAGTATACATTATTTACAATCTTTTTATTTTATTCATATTCTATATTATATCAATAATTCTAACATATTATTTATTTTTTTTTTTTTAGGGTAAAGTGATAGTACAGGAATTAAATTACATAGCGGACAATGAAGAATCAAGTATTGGATTTTTAAGAATCGCACATAAACAAATTACGTCATGCAGTACATCATCTTCATCAACAGATTTTGGCTTCGATGAAGATACATCTATAATTCCTGATATGAATAGTGCAATAACGCACATAAACATATCTAATAATGCAAATACTTCTCCAAGATGTACTCGTCCTCCTCCTGGTTTTCCTGAAATACCACAGAATAGACCGCTATTGTCCTATAATGATCCTATAAATTTTATATTAGCATCTTCGACGTATGAAAATTCTACCTATAATTCTTTTATCAACACGGTAACAATTGTACCACCTATGCCACATCTTTATTACGATTATCCCGAATTTATGGATTTTCCTACTTATAACAATTTTTCAGAAACGTTAGATAATATTCTAGAAAAAAATTATGAATAATATTTTATTTCAAACAAATATTTATCTATAAAATTTTTTTTATATAATAAATAATTATATGTATATACGCATATATATATATATATATATATACATATATGTATATATAAAATTAAAAAAAATTCATTATGAAAAAATCGATAACTTAATGTTAAAAATATTTATTAAAAATATGTACAAAATATATAAAGCAAAATTTAAAGGATTAAGATATTTTTTTCAATATTTTACGGCGTAGGCATAAATGATAAATTCATTGGCGATAATTGACTTCCTGTTGTAACATCTGGTCTTTCTCCTTGTTCAATAACTGGATCTGTTTCATTCATATCTTCTATCTATAATTAATATATTGTTAAAAATTTATTAATATTATTTAATTTTAAAATATAACATTTTATTTTATTATTAATAAATATTTTTTAATTACCACCATTGAATGTTCAAATTTTCCTCTTTTTTGAGCAATTGTTCTTAACAATGCTTTAGCTTCTTCTTTTGTTTCATCAAATTGCAAACATTTTTGAGCATAATGATTAGCATAATCTAATTGCTCTCGTTTTAAATGATATTGTGTTAAATACTTATATGCATGACTCAAATCAGTTCTATCTGCATTTCTAAATTCATCCATCACAAAATCTGTATAAGCTGCTGCTGCATGATCATGTTCACCTAATTTTTCATATAACCTACAGTATATTAGAACAAATTTAAGTATATACATCATATCATAAGGAAAATATCTTTAATACATACGTAGCTAATTTTAATAATGCCATTCCTTCAATATCACCAACATTACATGCTTTATAATAGCATTTCAATGCATCTTGTATTTTATTTTGTTTTTCATATGCTTCTCCTAAAGCTAATACCATTCTACTATCATGTGGTCTTAGAAGCTGAGCTTGTTTATAATAATATAATGCATAGAATGGCATTTTTAAGATTTCATATGTTTGACCCAAACCATACCATGCTCTATAATCCCGTTTATTAACCTCTGTATAAAGAAATTGATTAATGCAATAGAAATAAATATTTAATATTGTTTAATATGAATATAAAAAAATTTATATAAAGTTCATTCACCAATAGCTTGTCTATAACTATGAATAGCACCATTGGTATTTTTCATTTCCATGAATTCGTGACCAAGTAGTGTCCAAGCAGAAAGATATTGTGGATTTAATTTCAATGCTCTATGAAAATACATTACGGCTTTTTGATGATCTCCTCTTAAACTATAATAATTTCCTGAAAAAATATATTTTAATTAATCAAATAATAAAATAATAAATTTTCACATGATTTGTTATGAAATGTTAATAAACTTACCTACTATACAACATGTTTCTAATCTATACTTATCTATTTCTGTCGCTCTGTGTGCTAAATATGCTAATTCAACTTTCATTTCTTTTACATAAAGCAAATTAGAATATGTATCCATATTGTCTAAACAATAAGGATCTTCCTTTATTATTGTTTTAAATGTTTCTATAGCATTATCAACATCTAAAATTAAAATATTATAATTTAATATATTATGTATTAAAATAATATACTAATATAAAAATTTTACATTAATAATTTGTTTAAAAATATGACTTACCTCTTCTATAGTGCACAGCAATAGCAGTTTGAGCAAGTACATAACCATTCTTTTCAAATCCCATTGATTGTAATTCACAATATAACGCTAAACCTTCATCTATTAATTGCAATTCTAAATACATATGAGCCATAAAAAAATGCTTCATCCAATGATTAGATAAGCATAAACTTTCAAGCTTTTCTCTATCAGTAATTAAAGAAGCTAATTCTAACCAAGATCCCCAATGCATAGGCTGCTTATGAGTTGCTTCAACCAATACATCTGTAGCTTCTTTGGTAAGTTGCAATTTTTTTAATGTTACACCGAAAAGATAAAGACCAAATCCATCAAGTTTATCTGCCAGGTGATCTTTTCTCAAATCAGCACATAATAATCTTAAACTCTCATTTTTTAAAGGATCTGGAGGAACTACTGTCATATCATCTATTTTTTTCTTTTCTCCAGATAAATAGCGAGAATATAAATGTAAAAATCGAACTTTTGGAGTTTTACATTGCTCAGTAAAGTAAGCCGCTCTATCATATTCTTTTAAATCAAAATACGTTTTTGCTAAAATATATGTATCCTCCTCATCGCTTGTATCCGATAAATACAAATCGGCGGTAATATCATGAATGTTTAATTTAACATCTTTTAGAGAATAACTTAATTCTGCTAGCCTGTAGGAAAAATACATTTTTCATTTCCCATAATAATAAAATATTTGTTTGACTATATATCAATTCGTTATACCATTTTGTAGTATGTAATAATCCGCGTTGGGAACATTCGTTTATCGCGCGTAAAAGATCAGTTTTAACCTCTTTGATATCAAACTTTATTAATTCTTCCATGTTACATCAATATTATATTCGACGTTATAATAAAATTAACTAAATAATTCTGTACATATCAAGAAAAGAATTCATGTTTGAATAGATTAATTTATCAAACAAAATATAAAATTATTTATACGCATTATAATATATACGGACTGTATATCTTTTAACACTTAACTAATAGCACCATCTTTCTTAAAAAAGCTGAAACTTATTATACATGGAATTAAATCATGTATATGTATATCATTTTACACAGTTTTAAAAATAAGATAATTTATAATTATGAGAATATATGGAATTATAAAAAAATATGAAAAAAAGAATGAAACATTCAATCAACGAAGTATAAATTTTATTAAACATTTTATTTATTTAACTATAAAATAGAAACTACAAATATTATATCCTTTATAGCATATAAAAATGTAAATATACATTTATATATACATTTATATATATATATATATATATATATATATACAATGTACAATAATAGCATAGATGTATAATATGTAAATACTTATAACATATAAAAATTAGATTGAATAGATTCCGTTAATATATTTTAATCAAATTAAACAAATAGAATAATAAAGTTAATTAAATATCAAAGTTGCTTTTGAACAAATAAATTTTAGAACAAAGAACAGAAAAATGAAGTGGAAGAAAAAATAGGGTAAAAATATTGTAATCAGCCCCATTTTCAAAATGCCACAATGAAACACATAAAAAAAAAAGAATAAAAAAGAAAAGAATAGAAATAGGATAAAAATATCAGCGTTATCTCTTAAATATCAAAGATATCTCTTCAAAGATTAGGTTAGCATAGGAATTGAAAATCAGCGCCATTTCTTATTCTTTTTTTCTAAATACTTTTAAAGAAATATCTTTATTATTTAAGAGATATCAATTTTTATCTTATTTTTAATTTTCTTCTATTGATTGTTTTTTTTTATTTCATTTGCAGCACTTTAAAAATGATTTTAATATTTTTATTCTATTTTTATTTGTATTTCTATATTTCTATATTTCTATATTTCCCATTGTATTTTATCTTTCTTTTATTTTTTCTTCTATCTTTCTAATTTTAATTTTCTTTAGTTATTTTCTTTTTTATTAACACATAATCATGAATAAGATACGAAATATCAATCAAACATATTATTTCATTATTTATATTCTTTTTTAAATTTTTAATAAAATATAGATATTACATTTTTGGTTTTACAATTTATCGTTAAGATTTCATAAAACATAATATATTTTTAACATAATAATATATTTTTTCAAATATATATTTTAAACATAATATATTTAATTAATATAATATATTCAAACATAATATATTCTTGACTATATTTTAATAATTGTTATCAAATTAACTTGTAATTATTTTATATATAAATGATTTTTAAATATTTGAAAAGATCATATATTATAAATATTTAGAAAATATTAAATCTAAAACTTTGAAAAAAATATAAATTTATTTTTGAAAATGTAATATAAAATATTTTAATTTTCATTAAATAAATAAACTTACTTTGTTATCGATAACAATATATAATAAGTTTGAGCATTTTCAAAAGAGATGGCGTTACAAGTTAAATTTCATCTATGATATAAGCAATATTAAAAAATTGTATCGTTCATGAAAATCGAAAAATTATAATATGTAATATTGAAAAAGTGGAATTAATCATCAGATAGGAAATGAAAAAAGACAAATCGTATTAAAGTTAAATAATCCTAGTTTTTATATATTGTAAAATTAATAATATTGTTTTATTTATTAAGCTATATTTAGGTTAGATGTAGGATAAAAAAGTACATTAGATGATAAATCTATTCTATATTTTGTTTGTGATGATATTTATACATGTGATTTAGTGTACATTGTGTATTTAAGTGTGTATTTAACTATTAAGTTTTAAATAAATTTAAAAATATTTTTGATATATTTTTATATATTAAAATTTTAATAACTCGAAATTAATGAATATTTAATAACAAATATTTTAGAATATTACAAATATTATTATAATGTCTTATTCTTTAATTTCATGGGTAATATAACAAGTAAATTTCATCATATATAATTACAATTATTTTATTTAAATATTGATAATTGTGATTTATATTTTTGAAAATACAAAATATTATTTTATATGATTATTAATATTAATATAAACAAATATCAATAACAATATCTATAAATATATTTAAAATATATCTAAAATATATCTAAAAATAGTGTTCGTGAAACTATAATCGTTAGAAATTACTCATGATCGGTAAAAAAGATTTAAACGGATATCGTATTAAAAAGCGGGAATATTTTAAAATAGTAATTTTAAATAAAAATTGATTATTTCATAGGGTGCTAATTCTCACGGCCAACTTGGTCAAGGATTTCGGTCGGAAGAATGTGTTTTACCGTGTGAAGTTGATTTATCAAAATGCTCATTAGAACCACAAAAAATAAAAAAAATAATTGGCGGTGCTGGCCATACCTTAATTTTAGATGATTATGGTTGCGTTTATTCTTGCGGTTGGAATAATAAAGGACAAGTGGGTTTTTCTACAAAAGAAGATATTCTTTTATTTCAAAAATTAAAAGGAAAACTAAAAAATAAAGTTATTGTGGATATAGCATGTGGTTGGGATTGTTCTGCTGCGTTAACAATAGAAGGCACATTATTTGTATGGGGCTCGAATTCTTTCGGACAATTGGGAAAGCATCCAAATGATTTACAATGGACGCATGAACCTTTCGAAGTTGTAATTGATCGAAAAATCAAAAGAATTTCTATAGGTTTAAGACATACCGTTCTAATAACGGAAGATTATAAAGTTTTTGTAGCGGGGACAGATAATAAAGGACAATTAGGTTTAAATTCCACGAAGAATGATAAATCTTTAAATGCTGTATATATTTTTACAGAAGGTAAATAAATTTAAAACAGCTTCTAACAATATAAAGATTATATTATGATGATTTTACGTAGTTTTGACATTATCGAACATTGAGGATATTAGTTGCGGTCAACATCATACGATTGCGGTAGCAAAAGATGGAAATTTTTATGCATTTGGTGATAACAAATATGGGCAATTAGGAATAAATACAGATATATTTCCGAAAACATTAATTCCTATAAAATTGTCAGATTTTCAATTTAAATTACCATTTAATTTATACAGTGGTTGGTCGCATGTGATTGTATTAAAAAGTAATGTATACATACATTTATAATTTATATTCATAAATTTAAAATAAAATAATATTTTAAATTTTATTATTTTATTAATAGATAATTATATTTTTGGTTGGGGCCGAAATACATATGGACAATTGGGTATTGCACAATTAGAAAAATCATCGACTTGGAAAGCTATACAACTTGAAAATATACCTAAAATATATCAAGTTTCTGTAGGTTCAGAACATAATGTGGCGCTAACTGGTATATAACATAATATAATTTATATAAAAAAAAAAATATATTAAAAAATATTTAAAAAAATATTTCGTTTCAGAAAATGGAAAAATTTTATGTTGGGGATGGAACGAACATGGAAATTGCGGAAATGGCCATACCAAAGATGTTAAATTTCCGGAACAACTTCTACTCTCTTATAATTATGTGGGTATCCTTGTTGGAAGTGGTGCAGCTCATTCATTTGCAGTAATAAAAATATCTCCTAAGAAATAATAATAAAAAAAAAACAAATAAATAAATAAATAAAAGAAAATTAAAAAGAAAAAGAAAGCTTTTTTGAATAATTTATGTTATGAAATCCCTATATATATTCTTATCAAATGAATATATGTACATATGTATATAATGGATAATGAATATTGAAACAAAAGAAATTTTCTTTTTCAATATTACGTGAAAGAATTGTAGCTTCATTTAAATAAATGTTAATAAACGATGAACAAAAATTAGTATAGTATAGATATAGGAAATCGACCTCACCTGTAGGCACAATGCACCACCTGCCACAGGTAACAATCAGTATTCATGCGAACGTAACTATAGAAGTGTGTGGGTTTCATACGAAGATCGATCGGTTTAAATAAAAGAAATTGCGATATTACATTCGATAAAATGTTACGTTCAAGATCTCAAAGCAGCATTTGGTATGTATTTTCAATTATTTATCATATAAGTTTAAATTTGCATTTATAATCATTATTTTATTAATATTATTCATCAGGGAACAAGAAGCAAAGTTTGTACAAGATAGAATATCTAACGTAGAGAAACATTTTGCGGAATTATGTACAACGTTCGCAGCATATACAAGAAAAGCAGCAAGGTTTATAATTAACTACTATTATATTTTAACTACTATTTTTATAATATTGATCTTTTATTTTTTCTATTATTCTATTTTATTTTATTTTTTGATAATTTATGTAATATATTTTGAGATTACGTGATAAAGGAGATGAAATAGCAAAAATTATACAAACTTATGCTGAATCGGAAACCATAAATCGATCTTTATCTAATGGATTGACAAATTTTTCTACGACTTTATCGGTAATAGGCGATTATAGGTATATATATATATTTATAAAATTGAATAAATATAAATAAATATTTGCAATAAATTTCTCTATTTTATATATTTCAAATTATTGCAATTTTATCTGATTTCAGAGATGCTCAAGTGCAAAGATTTGATGCTAAAATAATTTCTTCACTTTCTCAGTATGCGACAATTTGCAAAAACGCTCGTGATGATGTAAAAAATACATTTACAGCACGCGATAAAGAATTGACAAGAAAAAGACATTTAGATAGACTTAAAGAACGAAATCCGAGAAATAGACAGATGATCGTATCCTTGTATTAAATTTATTAATTTATTCATTATTGTATAATTCATTGATTTATGTAAAAAAATTAAAAAGTATACTAGTTTAAATTCTTAAAAAAAGAAAAATAGTCTCAAGCTGAATCCGAGCTAATGAAAGCTTCTGTTGAAGTTTCAAGAGTTGTTAAAGGTTTAGAAGAACAAATCGATACATTTGAAAAACGAAAATTACATGATTTGAAAACTATACTTTTAGATTTTATTATTATTGAATTAAGTTTTCATGCAAAAACTCTTGAATTATTGACGAAGGGTTATCATGATATTGCAGGAATTGATGAAGTCAAAGATTTAGAGGTAAGTTACTTTTTATTTAAAAAATATTCTAATTTTAATATAGAATAATATTGGATATTTCTTTTATTTTTTATTTTATTATAAATAATATATTATATATAATATTGTATAATATTTCGAAAATAGTGTAAATTGGTATTATTTTAATATCTTCTCACAGGACTTTCAAATAATAAGAGGAAATATGAATGGGGTAATTTTTTATTCAAATAGTCATATTTATTTTATATTAATATATAATTTAAATTATGAAAATTAATTGCAAATTTTTATAATATATTTTAATAATTTAAAATAATGATTAATTGCAGGAATTTCGTGAAGCGATGCATGTACCAGATTCAATTGCGAGATTAACCACTGTTGGGCGAAATTCATTTCGACAGTCTTATTCCCTTACTAATTTGGCTAGTCGTTTTATGTCTTCGCCCGGAGTTTCTCAAAAATCAGTAAATCATACAACCGAATCTACAGTAATTTAATTTTTATTATATATTAACAATTGAATATACATAATCGATATATATGTATAATTATAATAAATTTTATATAGGATTCTACAAAATCAAGCTTAAAAACGAATTCATCGGAATCTGTACAAATTGAGGAATTTAGAAATAGTTCAGAAGAAACAGAATCTGAATCTACTAAAGAAAAACCTGTGAGAACCAGGCATAAATCTATGTAATTTCTAATAATCTATTATTTTCAAAATATTTCACACAATTCTAGATTGAATTACAAACTGATTCTGGACAGAAGAAACAAAAACAATTTATACTTAAAGTAATACCATCAATTCCAAGATATCAAAAATTTTTAACAATGCCTATGATGATCAAATATGATTGATCTTATATTAGTGAAGTATATCTTATATTTTTATTTAAAAACAAAATGGAAATAAAATATGCATTATATCAGTACAAAAGAAATCAGTTTATTATATTAATAACCAAATGTGCATATCAATATAGTATAATATATAAATATTTCTTATAGAATATTATTTGTTGATATTGAAAAAGATCTCTTTGACTCTATATCAAAATTAATGTTACAATAAATATAATTATTTATCACCTCCTTCTACTCCAGCTTGTGTCATTAAATCTGTAATATTCTTTTCTAAATCATCTATTCTATTTCCCATTTCATCTAGTATTTTACATTAAGGATATCTATTATTCATATTTATAAAAAAACAGTACATATATATAATTACAGTAAATATATATAATATAACTTCCTTAAATAAACTTACTTTTTTTCATATGTATGAATTATATTTTCTTATCAAAAGGTTATGTAAATGTACACTTTATTTCGCATTTTATTTTATTAAGGTTATTTAAGGAAATGCATTTTAAATACTTCATAAGAAAAGGATATTTTTTCCAAGAATTTGATCCGACATTGTTTGAAATTTTCCTTGCATATTTTGTAATAATGTTTGCACCTAAAAAAAAAGGTATAAATAATTAAATTCATGATCGAAATACGAATACAAAATGTTACGATACTGAATTAAGTTGTACTCACATATTCCGTTAATTCTTGCATATTTTTCGGTTCTGCATTATTACCTATTCCATAATTATCAGTATCCTCGCCTTTATGATCCTGTTTAATATCTGCCATTCCTAAATAATGTAGTTATTCAATCTCACTTTACAATGACTTTATTCTTTCGAATAGTTCGCGAGCGCATGCGAAGATTTCCAGTAAACAGATACTTTTATTACGTTTTAATGCAAAGTATTAAAACATTGATTTAACAAATGCAAATAAAATATCATTTCTTTCGATCAAACATTTCCGTAATTCAGAAATAATAAGTTTCTTACTTATTTTTTTTTGAAAGTACATTTAACATAGTTCGAATAAATGATTCGAATATTCTATTGGTGGAAATTAAAATAGGATTCCTTCCATTTGTTGTTATCTTGAATAAAATATAGTTTACACCTAACAACAAACATAAAGGCGCATATTAAGCAAAAATAATGTTTTCAAAAAAATATTGTGGATTTTGTAGTAAGAAATTAAAGGTAAAAAGAATATGCAATTGATGAATATAAAATTGCTAATTTTATTAATATATATACAAGATTATTATTATCTGTTTTTAAAATTTGATTAATTTAAGAATATTAAATTAAAAAATTATTTTTATTGAGGTTTAAACATAATATCCACATTTTCTGGTGCTGGAACATTCAGAAGATTTATTGTTGCAATCATTTGATAATTTGAATTAATAGAACATATTTGGTCATTTTTATTTTCTTTATTTGCTAAAAATTTGCAACAAACAACATACCAAAAACTTTGTACAATATTCTTCACTAATCCTAAAAAATTTACTGTGAAATAAAAATTATCTTCAGCAAGATATAAATTATTAAAATAAAATAAAACTTACCACTTGTAACAAAAATACCTCCAACAGTGGCACATAATTTCACTAAAAATTGACATACTGTATCACGTTGTTGAGTAACTTTTATTTTAAGTGCACTCATATCATATTTAAAAAAAATTCCTGGACTTCCATGAGATCCTTTTTGATGATTAATAGGTCTTTGATGATCTTTTACACTATATTGATAAGTTTTGGAAGTACTCAATAAAGTTTGTATATCTGTGGGAACTACTTCCACAAAATACTGATATAAAAGCATATCTAAAAAATATATATTTTTTAAATTATATATATTACAATATTAATATTACAAAAATATAAATATAAATATTACAATATTAATTTTTACTTTAAATATAATATTTTATATGTTATTGTTATATGTATGAACTTACTATTATCAGCAATTTTTTCATCCCCTTCTAATGGATGAACAATACCTGGACTAGGCCCACCAAATGAAAATTTATTTATTCTATGAGTAAAATTATAATCTTTTTCAGTCATAAAAGCCGAAATATGTATATGTCCTTTAGGAATAGATAATGATTTTCCAGCAGTTATATGAAAATTTCCAGCAACTTTATTAACATTTAAACTGCCATGAATACGACATGCATTTGGTGCATAAATAGGTTGATGAGTCCTGAAAAATGTATTGTAATATATATATAACAATCACAGATTTAATAATATATATAATATTGCATATATACACCGTTTTGGCATTTCACTATATAAAGTAACTTGATTTGATTTCCATAATAATTCATGGATTGCATGATATTCTTCTCTTAAATAAGAATTTGTGTGTTTTAAAGCTTCAAAATGAGATCTTTGTTCTTGGGTTAATTCCCACCATGTATCTTCTTGTTCTAATGATTCATGTCCAACCATATTTTGATTTGTGGAATCTAAAACATCAGCACCAATACGACCACATGGCATAGCAACAGTTATATCAATATTTATTTTTAATTTTGCATCAATATCTGTATCAGTTTCAAATTTGAATTGCAATCTGCTATCAAGATAATAACTTGTTTCAGCTATTATTAAATATGCAATAGTGCAGATTGTAAATATAGAGACTGTAAATAAGAATGAAAATAAATATATATAATTAAATCAAAATATTAAATGATATTGATAGAAAGCTTACATGTTCCTCCAACTGCAGTTTTATCTACATATGGTTCAGGAACTTTAGGAAATGCATCCAATTCTTTGACAGTTTTAATATTAACATTTCGTCTTCGTAACATTTTAACAATTCTTAAAATTCAAATATGATGAATATATAACATTTATTTTCTAACTAAATTCTACTAACCTATAATATGTAAAAATAAATTTAAATATACTTTTATCTGAATATAGATAGATAATATATATTTGTCAATATTACTTTCATTTAATAAATTTTACATTGACCTCGAACGTGTATATTGTATATTTACATATTTACAAATATAAGTACATATTTAAAGTCTACACAATATTTCAAATATATATTAAGTTCCACGTGGCAAGCATTCATACGTTATAATTGTAAACTTCAATGCAAATGTCAAACATTTTTTTATTGAATTGCTTATTTCGAATTACATATTCAGAAACAAACGAAATTGACTATTTGTACAGTGACTAAAGATGCCACTGTATCTATAAAAAAAACTTATATATAAGCAAATTAATTGAAAATATTTATATCAAATGTTTCAATATAATATAAACATTAATTGATATTATTATAATTTCAAATAATGGGCGATTATTCAAATAGATAAGTTATATTATAAATTTTTTATTTATGTAAGTATATAATTTCATTTATTTAATTACAGAATATTTGACGGGAATAAATTTAATACGTATGTATATATATTTATAAAATTTTCAATGTATTAGTTAATTTCATGATGGTTAAATATATACATGTTATCACTTTAATGATTTAAAGCATTTCTTATCTTAAATGATTTTTATATTTAACGTTCACATCGGAAATAGTGATTTTGTAGTAAGGACGACTATGCATTACATATTGAAAGTTTAAATATAAATAAATCAGTAATTTTTCAGTTAATAGTGAATTATGTGCACGTGTTTCATTAAAGAGTGTTAATTTTTAAGTGTATATATATATATATATATATATATATATATATATATATATATATAATTATATTATTGCAACTATATATATATTATTGCAACTTTTTGTTTCTTTGTTTTTATGTTTTTATAATAATTTTTATATAAAATTATCACTGTATTATATATTTTACATATCAATTATTATATATCTTACATATTAAAAATATTACACATTTATGTTATAAATATTTAATATTTTTATAAACTATTTATAACTTGAGTCAAATTGACAAATGAAACATTATTAGATATTAGTTAACATTGTTATATTACAAATTTTTACATACAACAATAAATAAAAATTAATTTTAGTTTATTTACATATAATATTAAAAATACTTGAAAATATAAATAGAATAATTTAAAATATTTCAGAGAAATGCTTCATCTTATGAAATGCTTTATTTTGTGAGTGAAAATTGATTTATATTTATATTGAGTATATTTTTTAAAATATTACTAGGAATAATTGCAACAATTACTTATTTTAAATAAATCATCATTAAATTTTATCTATCTAATATAAATTTATATATAAAAGATAAAATATATATAACAATAATATTGAATAATCTTTTCATTAATGTGTAAAATATTAAAAAATTAAGAATACAAGATGCCAGGTACTTTAACCTATCCTATATATTCTGGTGTTGAATCACCTTCTCAAAGAACTCGTGCTTATACTTGGAATACTCAACATCATTCTGCATCTCGGGTATTGCAAGTTAATACAAGACCAGGACGCTTCTCATTAACAGAATCTTCAGTATGTAAATAATTATATTTTTATGTATATCAATATTTATATAATTCATTGTATGCATTATCTAAAGTAATTTAAAAATTATTCATCTTTATCATTATCTTATGATATCAAATTAAAAAATTAAAAAAAAATAATTCATTATCAAACATTTTATTTTAATTCTTTTATTTCTTATCATTGTCAACATAAAGATATTTTAATCTTAAAACTTTAATCAAGAAATTTAAAAAAGATTTCTTTCTGAAATATTTTTACATCAGAATTATTTATATTAGAATATATCAATAATCTTAGAATATTTAGATTAAAAATTAAATTTTTAAATCTTACAATTTTTAAATCTTAAATTTTAATTTCATTTATGTTCTTAAGATAATAACAAAAGATCTCTAAGATACATCTATTTAGAAAAATTTAAAGAAATATTTATATATGCATTAAAATTATTCGTTTAATAATACATATTTAAAAATTTTTCGTAAATATTTGTTTCTAGAAATTTTATTTTTTTTAATATTAATATAAATTAATAAAGAATAAAACAATACATCTTATAACATATACTATATTATTTTTGTGTATATTTTTTTTTTGTGTATAATAATATATATTTTTTAAATGAAAAATATATATATATAACATGAATTTTAATCATATTTGAATATTTAAAAGGAAGTTAGCCATCTTTAAGCGCGTATATGTCATATCCGTTTCGTTCATGCAATAGCAACTAAGAGGGGTTAAGACAAAATAGGTTTCTTGATGGCACATAAGAAACTGTGAACCTAGATAAATTGTAAGATTTATAAAACGTAGCAATCGACGATTAGAAACAAATCGATTACATATAACGTTAATGGCAGAGGAACATGTTTATGGTTATAATCCAACATCTGGAGCTGACGGAGAATCCGTACGTAACTATTTTGACAGTTTGACAAGTACAGGTTGGATTTTTGATTGATAGACTTTTGAAAGGGTGTTACTTGCAAAAAGTTGTTGACTTTATGATTAGTAATATTATTGCATTAATAATAAAATTTTCATATAATTAATAATCGTAATATGAAATATTTATATTTTTTTATTGATAAGCATTAAATTATTTATAATATAAATTATAAATTAATAAAACTAATAACAATATTTTTATATTTTATTATAATTACATACAATTAGAAAAATTAAAAAAAAAATCGTTTCCATTTAATATATCACGTATAATTTTATATATTTTTATAGTCTTCTATATTTTATACATATTTATATTTAATATTAAATAAAACATTTTAATTAATAATAAATTAATAATAATAATTAATCATTATAAATAAATTAGTCATTATTTATTATATATATTATTTATAATATATATAAAATTCAATTGAAATTTCTTATAATAATTATTAATACATACAGATAAAATAAATTAAATATTTAACTAATAAATAGTTTATATAACAAAATTTAAATTTTTTTCAGATATGTTTGTTTTATTTTTTTAGAGATTAATTTAATTATAAAATAAGTTATTTTAAATAACATAGACAAAAAATTCTTTCAATAATCATTATAATAATTTTTCAAATTTTGGAAATTTATCATAATTAAAATTCTTGCTTTTTTAAATTTTGTGCAGAGAGATGAAGCTACCCGAAAGCTGAGATTAAAAGTGATCGCTGGGCACCAATTAGCAAAGAAAGATATCTTTGGTGCAAGCGATCCTTATGTACGAGTTGACTTAAATACTATATCTGGTGATCAGACAATAGATTCTGCACTTACAAAAACTAAAAAAAAGACATTGAATCCTGTTTGGGAAGAAGAATTTATATTTAGAGTAAATTTAATATAATTTATAAATAAATATTGAGATAAATCCAATATGTTAATGAAGATATGTTTTTCTTTATTAGGTTAAACCTGTTGATCATAAATTGGTGCTACAAGTTTTTGATGAAAATAGATTAACAAGGGATGATTTTCTTGGTATGGTAGAATTAACATTACTTAATCTGCCTAAAGAACAAGAAGGTCGTACAATACCTGTTAGGCGTTATGTACTTCGTCCACGTAGGTAAGTACTTTTATAATATATGCTTAAAGCTGTGTATTTCTGTATATTTTAAAAGTTAAATCTGTTTAGCTTCCCATTAAAATTATTTGGCCCTAAATTATAAATATGATGTGATAATTATATTTACTATTACACATTATATATGTGTATATGTAATATATATAATATAATTATATATATAATAAAAATAAAAAATATTTTTACTCATATCATTTTTATATTTATTATTTTTATATGCACTACTTTGTTTTGAAATAATTTTTCATTTAGTCATTTTTTGGTTACATATCACCAATTTTCATGTTTAGTTCATTAATATATTTCTTTCGTATCTTTCATTTGCAAATGCAAAATGAATAACTTACGAGGATATGGCTAGTAATCATTCCAGTCAGCGTTCAAGAGTGAAGGGTACCTTGGAAGTATATCATGCATATATTTCTGACTCATCAAATGCAGACAATGACAATGGAGACACTACATCTGACTCAGGAGGCTGGGAAATGGTGCAACCAGTAAATAATAGTCCTGTAGAACAAGCTGCAGATGTAAGTACAATTATATAAATAATTTAGAGCTAAAATGTTATATAATTTTAAAATAGAATAAAAATTTTAATAATAATATTACTTACTTTAAACTAATACATTAATATTTTTTTAGGTTATACTTATTAGGCCTTTACCACCAGGATGGGAAGAAAGACAAGATGCAAATGGGCGAACATATTATGTTAATCATATAGCAAGATTTACACAATGGGAACGTCCAACAGAATCGTATGTATTATATATTATTTATCTATTTTATTTGATATTATATATATGATATTATATTATAATATTATGATATTGTATTATGAATAATAAAATTGAAATATTGCAAATATTTTTTATATTTTAGTACTACATCACCTAGTGCAAATATGACAATTGAGCGAAATTTCAATACAGCAGCAACTGAATTTCAACGTCGTTTTCATATTAGTGCAGATGATGAAAATAGACTCAGAAGTTCAATTAATCAGGTAATATTGATAATTGCATAATTTATTATGAATTATATTATAAAATGCATAGTTATTAACTAGTCAGCATAATTTGCTTTTAAGTATTTGTATTATAACAAAATATTATGTTTCATGCTTTATTCTGAAATTTAAAGTTTATGTAGACTAGTTGTGTGTAAAAAAAATACACACACACGCACAAAACATAAAATTTATATGAGTATAAGATATAATATGTTAATAATTATATTATTTAAATATATTTGTGCATATATTTAAATTTATTTATCTTTATTTATATCTTCATTTTATAAATAATTTTAGGCTATATATTTTTTTTGTTTCTGTCTTTTTTTTATAAATTAACAAAAATTTATAACTAAAACATATTTATAATCTTATTTAACATTCATAAATGCATTATATGTAGATATTGTTTATTTGTAGATATATATTTTAGTATATAACTATTAATATGTTATAAAATATATATGAATTGGGAAAAAAAGAAAAAAAAATGTGAATGTCTAAACAATACAAAACCTTGAAATCTTTTAAACAATAAACAAAAAATTAGCAGTATTAGCAATTTTGTGCATGTGTGTGTAAGGATGGTGAAGTTCTCCGCGCGGATGGTGAAGATTCAGATGCGAGAGATTATGAGATTGAGAATCGTAGGGAAGGGGGTAGTAGGGATACTTCTTCAGACTCTGGACGTTCTGTTGATCAACGTGGCTACCTTAGTGAATATGAAGACCAGGTACTCATTCAATTATATAAACTAGTTTTGTCTATATATATCTATATATATATATATATATATATATATAGATATATTCGTTGATATTAAGAAAATGAAGTTTAAAATTTATAAGAAAAAAATGTATTTTTCATATAATTCATTAATATTTTTATTATTTTATATTTTAATCTAAAATGTATATATATTAAAACTTCACCATACAATTGATTATTGTAAACTAATTATTGTAATTAACAAAATTTCTTAATTGTAATAATTTCTAATTTTTTATCTATCATTATCTTTGTAAATATTTAATTAGTGTTAATAATTCCTATATTATAATTCCATGTGTATTCAATAAAAATTTGATATTTTGGACTTTTATATGAATTAATATATTATATTATTTTGATTAATATTATTATAAATAATATTATTTATTATAAACAAATAATGATAATGAATAATATATAATTGTAATTATATTTATAATAATAATTATAAATTTTGGCAATATTAAAAATATATAAGATGTAAATTTTTTTGTTATATGACAAATTTTATATATTATATAAAAAATTTACTATTATTATTACTTTTAAATATTATTATTACTTTTACAGAGTGACGATAGTGTGGATAGTCCAGCTGGATCTAGACGATCATCGGAACAAGTAAGTATAAGAATTATTTATTGTAATTATTTTCTTCAATTTCTGTTTCTTTATTATTTAGATTGAAAGTCCAAAACCTGTAATTCCGGCAAATGATGAAGGATTACCACCTGGATGGGGCATGCAAATAGCACCAAATGGCAGAGTATTTTTTATCGATCATACTGCGAGAACAACAACATGGATTGATCCTCGAACAGGACGTCCAAGTTCGATACCTAATCATATTGCTCCTTCCACAACACCTAGAAGCGATTTAGATCAGCTTGGTCCTCTTCCTGAAGGCTGGGAAGAAAGAGTTCATACAGATGGCCGGATATTTTTTATTGATCACAGTAAATTAATATCTAATTATGATTAAATTTTTTAAGATTTAACAATTTCGATAATCTTTTTTTTAATTATGCAATATTTATTTTTCTATTGTTTTATAGATACCAGAACAACTCAATGGGAAGATCCTCGTATGTCTAATCCTCAAATTGCTGGGCCGGTATGAGATTTTTTTAATGCAAAAAAATAATTTGATTAAAAAATCATACTATATATAAAGTATATTTCATTTAATTTGTTAATTTATTACTTATTTATAGGCTGTACCATATTCGCGAGATTATAAGCGTAAATACGAATATCTTAAATCTCAATTAAGAAAGCCTGTAAGTATATATAATACTAGAAGAATTATCTTTATATAAGAATCTTGTAAGAATTGTATATTATAATAATATATATATTATTATAATTATATTTTCTTTTTAGAATAATGTTCCTAATAAATTTGAAATAAAAGTGGGTCGAAATAACATTCTAGAAGATTCATATCGTATAATTAGTTCTGTTAACAGAGTAGAAATATTAAAAACAAAATTGTGGGTTGAATTTGAAGGAGAAGTTGGTTTAGATTATGGAGGTCTTGCTCGAGAATGGTTTTTCCTATTGTCTAAAGAAATGTTTAATCCTTATTATGGATTGTTTGAATATTCAGCTACGTATGTATAATAATAACATATAAAATATAAAATAAAATAATTGAATAATTAAAATATTTTTAGGGATAATTATACTTTGCAAATTAATCCTTTTTCTGGAGTATGTAATGAAGAACATTTAAATTATTTCAAATTTATTGGTCGTATAGCAGGTATGGCTGTTTATCATGGAAAGCTGTTAGATGGTAAGAATTATTTAATTTATTAATTTATTTAATTTATTTAAATTACATTAATTTAATTATAAAATATTTGATAAAATAAAAATCTAAAAAAAACTTGCATTTTTTTTTTTTACAGCATTTTTTATTCGTCCATTTTATAAAATGATGTTAGGTAAATCTATTGATTTGAAAGATATGGAAAGCGTTGATTCTGAATATTACAATTCATTATTATGGATTAAAGAAAATGATCCTAGTGAACTAGAACTTACATTTTGTGTTGATGAAGAAAGCTTTGGTCATACATCTCAAAGAGAACTTAAACCAGATGGTGCTAATATACCATTGACAGATGAAAATAAGGATGAATACATTGCTTTAGTTATACAGTGGCGTTTTGTATCAAGAGTTCAAGAACAAATGAATGCATTTTTAGAAGGATTTAATGCTCTTATACCGCCAACATTAGTTAAAATATTTGATGAACATGAATTAGAATTACTAATGTGTGGTATTCAACATATTGATGTGAGAGATTGGAAACAAAATACATTATATAAAGGAGACTATCATGCTAATCACATTGTTGTTCAGTGGTTTTGGCGAGTGGTACTTTCATTCAGTAACGAAATGAGATCTAGGCTTTTACAGTTTGTTACTGGTACATCACGAGTACCTATGAATGGTTTTAAAGAACTTTATGGTAGCAATGGTCCACAATTATTTACAATTGAGAAGTGGGGTACACCAGAAAATTATCCAAGAGCTCATACTTGGTATGTAACTTTAAATTTTTAACGTAAAGGTTAAAAAATTATTTTCTAAATTAAAATTAAAAATAAAATTAAAATTATTTTCAAATTAGCCTCTTGCCATGATTATTTTTTTATTTAATTTAATAATTTTTTAATTTAATAATTTAATTCGCCACGTATTATGTATATTCGATAAAATCGTTCGACAAAATGATATAATTTTTATATTATAATTAATGTTATACATATCATGAGTTTAATTCATATTTATTATGTTTGGCTTGTAAAATATATATTACGCATCTTATATTATTATAAGCAAGAGGTTAAAAATTATAATTTTAATTCAATTTTATTATTTTTCTATTTTAAAAATAAAAAAATATTATTAAAAATATAATGAAGATTTGAGAAAAAAAAGTGAAGAAAAAAATAAGATTATATTTGATGATCAATGTTCCCTTTTCAGTTTTAATCGCATAGATCTCCCTCCATATGAAAGTTATCAACAACTAAGAGAGAAATTGATAAAAGCAATTGAAGGTTCTCAAGGGTTTGCTGGAGTGGATTAGCACGAAATACCCCTTTTTATGATGATATCTGTAATATAATGTACATATATACATACATATAGATACATTAGCATCTATACTATCTAATATAATTAACTATTTAACAGGATAAACATTTTTCTGCACTCTGAAGACTTAGGTGTCTTTTGACTGCTAGTTACAACATTGAGACAAATCAATGAAAAGTATATTTAGACATTACTTAACTGCTATGAATAATTCAAACAGATTTTACGCATGATGCACTTTTTAAAAATTGTAAGCTATATTTAACAAAAGAAAAGAAATTGATAATTTCAAATGCTGTTTCAGTAATTGATAAATTGATAAATTACAATTTATTAATGTTCACTTTTTAAATGTAATTCCATTTGATGGTTACTAGACCAAAAGGGTTTTTTTTGGGAAAGTTTTATTTGCCATTATAACAAAAATATTACTGATATTAATTGTATATAACTTTTAGATAAGATAATAATCTATAAATTACTTATTACAATTTGTTCATAAAATATCGCATTATTAAATGAATTTATAGATAATTTATAGATAATATGAATTTACATATTTAAAAGTCAGATTAAACTTAAATATAAAAAATGAAAAAAGAAATTCTAAATTATATGACATATTATTTGTTAAAATTTTCAAATATATTTTCAAATGTATGTTTCAATTATATTTGAGTTAATTAAATAAGTATAAATTATATCATAGAATGACATTATATACTTTGTGATAAATAATGTAATATTTGAGTTTAAATATCTTTTTTTGATCTAATATAAAAATAAGAATATAATTTATTAAAACAATTCTGAACTTTTTACACAAAATAAGATATTATTTTTATTACTTTATTTTTCAATATTCAATTTGATATTTGTTTTTAAACCAATAATTTGTTTTATATTATAAATATATATATACATATATATATATATACAGATATATATCTGTAGAGATATATATATATATATATATATACATACATCTATTGTAGAAACAAGAAATAAAAAATACATTTTATTTCTTGATAATATATAATCGAAAAGTATATAAACAAAAAAAACTTTGAAAAATTAATTATTAAAAAGAACATGTAACAAGAAGAATAACTTAAATGAAGAATGAAATTCATAATTAGTTTTATTTTTGGTTAATTTATAAATTTATTATAAAAAATATTATTTCATTTAATATATATATATATATTTAATAAAAATAATATTTTTAAATTGATGTATCTGTTATATAATTGTTCATATAATAAATTTTTTCATAAAATATAACATAAAAGTTCTGCATAAACATATAACAATGTTCTTCTTGTATGTTCTTCTAGAAACTTATTATAAACAACTTGCTATATTTAGTTCATTGTATATAGCATTAAATAAGATAAGAAAAATAGTTATCAAATTGCTTAAATAGTAAAATTTATTTATGTATTTTGACAATATTTGTGAAAAAGTGGACATTCTTTTATTAAAAATGTTACACTTCCTAAAACTAATTAATCGAAGATATCGTGATCAAAGTTATATGTAAATGCCTACTTTGTATAATAATAGCTATTTCGAAAAACCAATAAGCATTCTAAAAAAATATTTAGTATTTAAAGTTAACGAAACATTCCATCCTATTTGTACAGTTTATTTTATTGTAGACAGATAAATCCCCAAGTACACATATATGTGCGCGCGCGCGTAAATATATATATGCATATATACATTAGATAATAAATATATATTATTATTACGACAAAAATTTTGTGGCCTTAAATTCTAGTTATTTTCGATTTTGCGTATATCTTTTTATGACGAGAATTGGGCTTCTTGTATTTATATGATAAACCTACATTTGAAATGTAATAATGAATTTCAACACATTATATTCTTTTAAAAAGTCAATATTTTATTCGAATATAATATTTCTTCTCGTTCTAAATTAAAATTTAGTCGGATTAAGCTAAGACTGTCATATTTCAAAATATCTACTTAATTGTTCATTTATTATTGTTATTATTATCATTATCATTATCATTATCATTATCATCATCATCATTATCATTATTATCATCATCATCATTATCATTATTATCATTATTATCATTATTAATATTATTATTATTACTATTATTACTATTATTTTTATTATTGTTATATTATTATCATTATCATTATTACTATTACTATTATTATTATTATTACTATTATTGTTATATTATTATTATTGTTATATTATTATTATTGTTATTATTATTATTATTATTATTATTATTATTATTACTACTATTATTACTACTACTACTATTACTATTATCTGCTTTAGAATTCATATATTTTACTTAATAATAGTATATTTGTGTTTTATTTATTGCTTTTGTTAAAATATTGTGCAAGGTATATTGTTGCGGAGTTTAAAAATAAAGTGACTTAATTTCTTCATAATGTCATATCCATACAAATGATTTATTTACTTATTCAAATGTATAACTTGCAAAGAAATAATATATGACTTATTTTAATTCCAATTTACCTCTCTTTATTTTATATGTAAATATATAAAAATATTTTGTAGTATCAATTACAAAGGATACATACATTTTTATTATATTTACGTGAAATAAATATGACAAAGTTATACATATTATGATTATTAAACATTAATATTAATAAATTTAAGATTACAAACTAACTTCTAACTATTCTTATATACAAAAAAAAAAATGCTGTAGAAAATAAATTTAATTATACAAATAAATTGCATTATGTATGTATTCTATAAGCTATTTTAGAAAGTATTAATTTCATTATATTTGTATAAATATAATATAATTTAACATAAATATGAATTAATCAGTTATAAATTCATCCGAATTACTTTATATAAATAATTTGCATCTGTAAATATATATTGGAATATTTATTTGTAATAATTGTTAAAATTAATGTTTAAATATTCGCGCCTATTCGTGAACAGAATAGTTTGAAGATTCGTCGTCAGATGGCAGTAGCGACGGGCACATCCGCAGAATCAAAAAAGACAGCTGGGAAGTGTAACATCACACATCGATTCGGCGGCCCTACAAGCTCGAAAAACTTTTCGTTTCCGCGTTTCTTGTGATTGCTGATGTTTCTTTAGGAAATAAACGGTGTTCGTCGCATCTGTTTGAACGAAACGCGTGTGGTGCGGTGTAGAAAGTGACCGTTCTGCTGATACGAACCAATGTGCTGATACAAACGTGACTGTTGGTTATGCGGTGGTTCCTGTCACGAACAGCAGCCCTTGTTCAACCCCCGTTTCACGAGTTTCGCAGCGACGAAGGAGGGAAGCTCTGCATGATACAAGCGTGGCGGTCACTGCATTGCGGTGAGTACGATGAACATTACCACTTACTTTTACTTACTTTTTCGATATATATTTCAGTAGTTTGTTCTTTTTCTGTACCGATATAAACCGATATAAACCAATGGGGTTCATTACCCTCTGTAACAAGCATGATGTCTATAATTGCAATGCAAATAGAGCGTGTTTTATTTATTCCTTTTTTTATGTTTTCTTGCTTCAAAAAAAATACGCGTGTTATTGAATAGAAATTTCAAAATATTGCAAAAATTTCAATTTCAGAATATTCACTTCCAGCGAATTCAATAATTTTGGAGCAACACGAGGATAATTTAAGAATAAAGTGCACTAGTGAGTTTTCATTCATACAGTATGCGTGGCACGTTAATATGGTTTAAATTGAAAAAAATTTAATAGAAAGCGCATGAAATACATCATATCAAATTATGTCACGTTTGCGATTAAAAGTTGTTCTTGTATCGTTATGTTGGCATCGAATTTTCGGACAGTCTGAAGCCACGTACGTGTGCATCAAATATTTGTATGCGCACGCAGAAGCACACGTAAACCTCGAATGTGACGGCGATACCGAGCTACGAATCCTTTCGACCATCATAATACGAACTTTACTCGTAACGTTATATCCTCGGCATGGTTATGAGTTACGAGATAAAAAACATTCTCGATTAACATAAGAGAACAAGCCGGTGTCCGTGCAGTAGAAAAAGGTCGAGCATCAAAGGAACAATTACCAGCCGTGAAATCTGTTTTATCTCGTAATATTACCGAAGTGGTTTATATAACAGTTCGTAAACAATAAACAGGGATGGGAAAATAGGCGCGTTCCACGCATGGATAAATTGTGCAAAGTGTATTGAACTCGTAATAGGCTTTTAGTATCGCGTGTGATACGTAGTATTGCATTATTATGCACATATATATTTGTAATCGATTCGGAGAATCCAAAGGTAAATTTTGACCATTATTCCGTTCGTGTACCTGCTTTATCTACATAGATAAAAAAGGAAATTTTTCTTTAGGAATACACGTTGTTGAACCATTGATTTCTAACTTCTTGGAATTTTGTCAGTTATTATAATCGTGTCGTGTAACGCTAATGCAGGCTACGTGCTCGGTTGTAACAAAAGCATCGTCTCCGTCGTTGATCGGTACAAGCTGACACGAGCGACGTCGTTACCCACCGATTGTTCTCCTCGCGTCCTCGGAATATTTATCAACGTGGCATACTACGGGAACAATCGCATCCGTACACAGCAGCCAAGCATCTTTAATAATAGGAAACGCGATTACACGCAGGGCCGTATTGATTTTGGGCGCAAGGTGCGGTGCAAACCGTTTTCAACCGGTGCCGATGGAGATTAATGGAATAAGTGCGTGTATTCCTTGCTTTGCGTGGCTCGTTCCTTCGCATACGAGAAGCTTGTATCAAACGTATGATTATTCAAATGTACGTGTTATTATTTTGAATTTTCCATCAATTTTCCATCCATTTTTCGCGCGAACTCTATTCTTAAAGATCTCCTTCTTATCCGAGACCTTTAAGCATATTTCCGATAAAAGGCTTTTCCGTGTATTTGTTATCGATATAAGCCCCCAGAGGTCAAGCACCGCCGACAATCGGAAAAACGTGATTCGTTGATTTTGAAAATAGCTCTGGCACATATTCCAATTGTCAAGGAGTGATTTTCGATTAATTGATTTAAAGCATTAATTTTAATTTTAATAAATAAACTTTTAAGTTTTGTTCTATATAGAGAAAAAAAATATAAGATGGAAATACGAAACACGAGAAATCTTGATCTGTGTACAACGTTAAAATCTTTAATGATGATTTAAATTTATAACAATTATGATTGATAATGGTATATTTGTATAACAATCATTGTATTGTTACAACAAGAAGTTTTTTTGCATATATATATTTAATTACGATCCATTCTGGTTTAATTTTCAAAAATCAAAGAACACGTAAGTAATTCATCCAAAATTCAATTTTATCGTGCTTATTATACGTTTCTTAAAATTTTCAATAATCGTATTATTCGTGCAACATTTTCTCGTACATAAAATTTTTTTTCCAGAGTTTCCGGATAAAAAAAGAAAAAAAAAAAGGCGAAAAACGATACATTCCTCTTCTCTAATAAATAAAACTAAACGTCGTACTTATATTCTTAACGAGCGTTGGAAATACGATGTAAAGTGAAACTGAACGAATCCCTTCACGGTACTTTCGTTAAATTGACATGGAGTTACTTATCTAATTTTGAGGATGCGCCATTTACCGGAGCGAAACACGTGTCATCCTATTCCCTCGACAGTTACACCGTCTACGATAATTGTATACGTAACTTGGTGTCTCTTTAGCCATATTAATTTGACGCAATACCAACCGGAGAAACGGGGTCACAGGATTTTCCCTCGGGAATATGCACGGCGATTTCGGGAGAAAAGAAAGGAGCCGAGAGAGATTTACAAACGACGATTTTTTTTCTTTTTTTACAAAGATATCAAGAAAAATCAAGTTTTAGATTTTCGCACGGCGCATCGTAGAAAAAGCGATGTAGATACGATCGTCTAAGTTGGATTACGTGGGAAAGTTTGGAATGGTCATCCGCGTCGCAATCCCCGTAGCGCAGATACTCATGTTCGCCACGATTTCTCGTTCCGTTTCACTTTGGCCCTCGCGTCGATGCTCCTCGTCAATACGTTTACCGGTCAATCGTTATCGACTTTCCTTTTGCACGGCACCCTTTGTGCGCCGGGTTCTCGCATCAGTGATTCACCATCGCTACGGCACGATAACAATATTTTGTCGACCGATAACGCGATCTTCCCCGGACAAAGGGGAACAGAAGAGACGAAGGGGATGGTGGCCACCTTAAGCCGTTTGTTCTCGATCTCTTCCTACCGGGGTTGTTCCGTGTTTCTTCCACGTTCCGCCGAGTTTAAAGGGATGAAATACCGCTCGCTTTATTTTATTTTTTTTCTTTCTTTCTTTTTCCCCTCTCCCCGGCCATCAGATTATCGTCCTCGGCTTTCTGCTCCCTTCCGTTTTAGAGACGCGTGTTCGAGACGGTTCGCGATCAAATACTTTCGGTCAACGTACGCCTGGCGTACGTGCGGTATAGCATCCCCGATTCCGGTGTGCGATCAACGTTTTCGCGATCAAACGCGGGAAATAAAAATAGGGGGTGAAAGAAGACAAAGGTCGGGCGGTCGGAAAAGTGGAAAGGGTGGCGGCCAATATATCGTGGCGGGAGGACAACGGTATATTAAAAAAAAAAAAGTAAACTTATCGCGACAACAACAATTTTTCCGTATTCAGGGTTTCGCTACGTGGTGTCATTTCGCTTGGTTGGTGGAAAAAAAAAGAAAAGGAAGAAACGGCTTCTATTCAGGGCGACACAGAAGGGGAGATCGGTGGATATTCGCGGTGGGGCAAATCGATTCGTAAAAGTGTCGTTAACCGACTACAGGATAAAATTCTTTTTGCAGGGAGAAAAACTTTGTTCGGTGGAGGGTGAACGAAGGAGAGAATTGCGAAAAGAAGCGAAAACGTATCGCGAAAGATGCGGCTCCAGTGTGTTGGTCGTTCCATCAAAGTCGCCCCGTTCAAGGCCGGTCAGGGATACGTCGTTTTCGTCGCTGGCTGATCGTTCTTGCTTGTGCGATCAATCGAATCCTTCTTGCTCCCCTTTCCCCTCGTCCTTTTGCCAATCTTGCGGCCATAGACCTCGCTGTGACAGGATCCTGACACCCTGCTCGTTCGAAATTAACCTCGCAGTATATAGAGAGGTGAATTTGCATCGTATTTCGTTTTTTTTTTTTTTCTTCTTTTCCTTCCTACTCTGTTTTTTTACAGCATTTTTTTTTTATTTTTTACTTTATTTTCTCTCTCCCTCTCTTCCTCCTTTTTTTTTTTTTAAATAACAAAATCGATAATCGTCGGGTGTTGAACATTGACGAGTGATCGAATACAATTCTCGAAATTGTGGTTCTGTTTTCGTATCGTGAACGCGTACTACAATGGGTAGCTACAAGAATAGAGATAGATACGAATTTTCGATGTGTGATTCGTGGAAGGCTGGATAAAATTCCCACGTTGCGAGGTAAATCTTTTTATCTCAACGACAGAGATGAATCTTGAAAATAATCGGTCAGATAAACTTCAGGGATTGTTTCTTTTTTTTTTTTTTTTTTTCTCTCCCTCTCCATCTTTCGATTGTGAAAGCAAATTCGATCACGAACACATCACGATCTGCAGCAGTCGATCTGAAAGCCGTGCTGGATCGGGCCACGACTTTCACGAGATCGCGCATACATCCCGACATCTCACCTCGCCGTATATTACTTCGTGGCAATGTAGACGCGTATGTATAGCTTATCAGAGGAGACTGAGGTCTCTCTCGAAAATGGATGCAATTCCAGGGGCGTACCGAGCGTTCCGCTCGCGTTTAGTACCGCGATCTTCCACCGTGGTACATATGTGTATACATACTACATAGGCCAGGTCCAAACCTAATATCGTGTTTTGACCCCTCTCTCTCTCTCTCTCTGCCGCGCACACGTACACCCACACGTAGAAACGCGCTCGATCGCTCTCTCAGTCAACCCCTCTGCTCACCACCAATCCCCTCTTCCTCCTCTTCCTCTCTCTCTCTCTCTCTCTCTCTCTCTCTCTCTCTCTCTCTCTCTCTCTCTCTCTCTCTCTCTCTCTAGGCGTAATCGTCGTCCTCTCATCCAGTCGCCTCCCTGTCCCTGTCTCGCTTTTGTGCTTGCATAGGACGACATCCACAGGCAGTCACAGGCACACAAGTTTGATGTTTACCGGCTGCGGTGGTGCGTATCGTACACACTCGCGTGTGCACAGGCACAAAGTGTTAAAAAGCTCGTGTAACCGCAATGCGGATATCTCGTGTGCCTATCGTCGCGCGTATGCAGATCGTGATGGCTTCCCCCCTGATTCGACGCTCGTTGTTTTCTTCCAATCGGTCGCCGCAAACGATCGAACTCGGTCAACCCTACTGTACAGACCAGATTTTCGACCCGTTCGACTCGCCGCCATCGGCTGCCTTTGTCGAGTTTCGATACACGAGCGCGCACGAGCTCACACGCGCACACACACACAGAGGTAAGGTGTCGATGCTCTTTCGAATCGTTCCGCGACAATTCCTCCCGGCAAATCAATCTTTTTAGCCCGCGATCCAACCTTTTCTCCCTACGTGAAACATGTTTTTACATTAGTGAGTCGCGTGGATCGTGGCGCTCCATTCGGCGTTGGAAATCGAGCTGTCACGCCGGTAACGTATATATATATATTTTTCCATCGGAATTACGAGACTACCGAGACTTTCTCTTCGTTTCTTCTTTGATTTCCACGATCACGCGTTTCTTTCCCCCTCCTTTCCTTCGTTGCTCCTCGCTTCCATTATCCTCGCGTAACACAAGAGCCCCGGAGGAAAAATAGGAGTTTGATTGGGGCAGAAGGAATTCCAATCGGAGTCGTAAGGTTTGCGTCTGCGACCTCCTCCATCGCCTCGAAAAGGCGAATCACCGTAAGAACCAAGAGGAACGGAGGAGAATAAGAACGTCAATTTCGCCTCCTCCTCCTTCCCTTCCCTTCCCCTTCCGACACGATGGCTTTGCTCGTAAATAACATTTGCTTCTCAACTCGTAGAAACGAAGTTACGATCTGGTGGTGGTGGAGGAAGTTTGCATGAAACGAAATACACACTGGATAAGGGGAAAGAAGGAAAGAAAGGAAGGAAGAACGAAAGAAACTGAAGGGAAAGGGTTGTTGGGCGCGAACGATGTCGAAAACTTAGGTCTAGGAAAATCGAGGAATATTATGGATAATACTTACCGAGAAGCGTACAAGGCGAACGAAAGGTAAAGGTAAAGCTTGGTTCAACTTATTCGTAATAGAGTGTCGAAGTAGGACAATCGGTCGAACGTATGAATTATAGTTTCGTGGAAGGTAACAACTTGTCTTGGAAGGCGCTCGTTTTCCACCGTCAGAAATTGTATACACTTCTCAACGACGGGGGTAACATGGGTGTAATTGGTAATGATGACGCGGTGAAATATTAATATCGAAGCGGCACCGATTCGTTGGTCGAGTTCTCGTCGAGTTCGAAACACAGGGAAAGGAAGGGGGGAAGAAAGGATGCGGCGTCGATAAACCGGGGACGGGGGAAAGACTCGGCGGAGCCGCTTTAAAGAATCCATACGGGGGAGGGCCGAAATGCATGCTAGGAAGGCGCGACACGGGCAGAAACGAAAGTCACGGTGTTGGTAACAGGATTTATCGCGTTCTTAGATCGTGCATCACGATACCCGGTGAATTTACAGCTCGTTCCCGTGCACTAGGTAAAAATCGATGAGGAGCCCCGCTCGAGAATATTGGGAGAGACTTTGAGCCGAGAATACGAAGCGATTTTCGCACGGATCTTCTAGTTTCGTGATATTTCGAGAAAGGAGGGTACGTACAATCCGTACAATGTATCCCTTTCTCGATAATATAAAGAAAGGTCGAGCATGGTTAATAAAAATTTATTTTATTATCCCTCTATGCATGGAAAATGTATGGAAGGATGGTATTGCACGATGCACACGGCTAAATAGATTAAAATCTATCATTTTTTTGTGATTTTCAGCGCACGAAAAAATTCACGAGAAATTATTTCAAGAAACAAGATCTCGTTGATCCGTTTTTTTTTCTGTTTTTCGAACGATCTGGAAAATATCGAAATATCGGAACAGAAGCAAAGGTTTGCTTTTTTTAAACTTTCGAGAATTCGGTAAAAGCAGCACGGAGGAAAAGCACGACGGGAAAGATGTTCCCAAATATGTGTTGGGTGAAAGCAATAGGAAAGGGGAGGAGTGGTGAAAGCGGGAACCGGCAGGCAGGAAACAACGAAGGGAAAAAGCGAGAGAAGAGGCGAGGAAGAGAGGGGAAAATAGAGGAACCGTTAACATTCATGCAGACGATGGGGGAGCACCGATTTCGTCGATATTTTCGGTCTTCTCCATTCCCCAAGCTTTCCCCTTGGTCCCTTGGAATAGTTGAACGGCCACGTTTCTGTACTTTCGGACGCGACTTAATCACCGTGAAGGCTTCCCTACTGCCAGTCAATGAGAAAGGATCCGCTCTTTATCTCGAACGGCACACGTTGCGCCGCTGTTAGGATTATTCCGTATCCGTTCAATCGCTTCGTTAATTTCGCTCATAGAATTACCGGAGAATGGTATCCGAAAGCGATAAATATCTAGGATCGAAAGTATCCGATCTTTCTTCTTCTTATATCGATTAATGCGATAATAGATATCCGCTTCCAGTGGAAACGAAACTCGAGCGATCGAAATCGATCGTTGGCCCATTTATATTCGGGAATGAAGAAATTTAATAAGCGGTATAAAGTGATGGTTTCGAAAATCGGTTGAATTATACTTATTTTTATGTATAAGGAGCGAAAGGAACGAGGATGAAAAGGAGGGAGATGGCTTAAAAGGAAATTCTGACGATAAAAGAAGACGGTGAGAGTAAAGGAAGAGAGAGAGAAAAATATCATGAAAAGAGGGGAGGAGAGTATAACTACATAGGTAGGAAGGTTGCACGAATGAAAATTCCAGGATGTCCTTGAATGAGAATCACCTTGAAGTTTTTAGGGTTTCAAGGGTCACGCGTCGGAAATCTGAAAGGGCAATTTTACCTGGATGGGGATGGAATTGAATTACAAACTTGGGAAAAATTCGACGCGAGATACGAGCCAACTTATTGTGTTTAACTGCACGCTATTCCAACGTTTTCCAACTTGAGCTTTCAAATATACCGTGTTCTTTGCGCAATTAACGGTGAATAATACGGTGAATCGATCGGACCAGTCCTCTTCGACCTCGTTACACGACGCGGCAAAATCTTGCGCGTTCGTGATTATTGAAATTCACGCGCGGCATTTGCATAAACGTATAACGCGTGTTGCCCCAACGACGAATGTTTCTGCGTCGAAGATTACCCGTTCGGTTGACCCACATGTAGACCCGCGTTTAGCAGTCAGAATTTTAGTCGTGGCTCTTGCGGTTGGAATGCTTCATAAATATGCTACCTATAACCATCAAATTCTAAGCGAGCGATTACAGTTATGGCTTTATCCCCAGCTATAACGACCAGCCGCCTAACTCAAGCTTACCAACAAAGTCCGTTCGAGCGTATATCTGCACGGATTTACGATTTTTCATCGTTCTTCTCGGGCGATCAGGATTGGATCGATAAAAATTGCACGCATTTCACTCGACCGGGAAAACGAATTCGAGAATTCATTCGTGATAAGAGAGATCGATGGAATATATATATATATATATATATATATATATATGTGCCCAGATCGTTGAAAATTCATCGAAGTTTCAAATTTTCACCGATGCGTTAATTATATTACATTAATTATATTATTATTGCAGTGCAGAGAAATTATTCGAAAGAGACACACACACACACACACACGATGAAATCTCCGCTTGCACGCGTTGCGAAAGATTCGTGGCCTAGCGAGCACACGTCGAGGCCTATTCATCCCGATGTTTTTTCCCCTCCTTGTGCACGTAGATGTAATATATTCCGTTCTTCCGTCTGCGTACTCTTTTGCACGAACGTTCTCGGTAATTATCTCTTGCCTTTTGCGCGAGAGGTGCGTCACCGTGAACGAGATGTGACGAATTATATACGTGTATACGGCCACGCCACCAACGTATATATTTATCGTTTCTGGATCCACCTAACCTCCCAGCACAGCTCTTCTCCTTCTTTTTCTTCTCCTCCTCCTCCTCCTCCTCCTTCTTCTGCTCTTCCCTTACTCCCTTCCAGTTTGTTGGTTTCTCTGGAATAATTTTATCAGCGGTAGCGATGCAACTTGTGGTATATACATCCGCTATACTTTTACCGCACAACAACCAGTTCCAACGGTGAAATTCGTTTCACCGTTTAATACGGCTCAATGAAAATTTCCACGACGCCGTTATACGATGTCTCTCCTCTTCCTTTTTCGACGTGGTTTCACCCCCTGGGATGCAGCATCCTGAATTTCACACGGGGAGAGGGGGAGGAGAGGGCGAAACGTACGCGTATGTTTCTGAAGGGTGCGCGATTTCAAAGCTTTCGTGTTAACCTACGTGAAATTTGCACTTAAGAGCGCTTAAGAAACGATCAAATTAAACTCGCCCCGACGGAACCTCCACCAGTTTCTCCACCTCGCTATTTTTGTTATCTCTTACGTACTTAACGATGCATAATATAATCTCGGGGCCCGTTATCCGCCCCGCCATTCATTTCGCGTTAGCGCCAAAGCCAGCAGGTCTTATCCTGTCGAGCAGTGTGAAGCTTTATGGAAAAAAGAAAAAAAGAAAAGGAAAGGAAAGGAAAGGAAAGGAAAGGAAAAGAGGAAGAAGAAGAAGAAGAAAAAAAGAAATCGTACTATCGTTGGCCCTCGTCGTCGACTTCTTTTATTTTCCTCTCCGCTTCTATCTCCCGATGACGCGACTTCCTGCTTCCTCCTCGGTTTCCATCCCCCTTTTCCTCCCCTCTCCTTCTCCTCTTCCTCCTCCTCCTCCTCCCTGCTCAGCAGTTGGTGTTATACGATGTATTCGGTGTGTGGTGAAACGCTTAGCCAGCACTTAGCCCGACACGGAATAGCTTGGATCTCTTGCCTATGGTGCGCGCATAAGCATTCTGCGCGAGGCTGAATGAGACAACGATGCATACGGCTTAGTTATGCGCGTCCCTTGGTGACATGCACGGGTGAACACGCGGAAGGACAAGGTAAATGCAAGACAGGAAATACGGATCAATAGGAATATTTATACTACTCGCGAAAGGGAAAGTTGGATGGCCGCGAGCATCTTACTTAAGAAGGAACTTTTACTTAAAAAGGAGGCAGGGGGGTGGAAAAAAACTCTGGTGGAAATCCAGAGTAAGAAGATTTGTTAGAATATAGTTTCTTGGAATGGGAATGCGATGTTCAAGTTATACGATACGCCGTGTGTACGCTTTTTCCCTCACCCCTATATATATATGTACACCTTATTTATCCTGCGACCCGTGCAAATGGCACGCGTGTCTCTTCGATCGTACGCTCATCCTCCGCGTGTTCGGCCAATTTAGGTTAAATACCGGGTTAACGCCTGGAAGAACGATAGGGGTTCGGACAAGAGGGGATGTGATTCTTCCTGTACACGTGGACGGAACCCTTACTCGTGGCAACAATCGACTCGACCTACCTCGTTGAACCGGCGGAAAGATTGCGCCGTTGTACGACGGGATTCTTTTTTTTTTTTGCCAGCTTTTGCTCGATGGATACAATATAGAACGAGGCGAAAGAAATTACGCGTATAGAACATTAAGCGAGCGTCCTTTCTAGAACCTGACTTCCTCTTCGCAAATATCGTGCAAAAACTGGGAAGATATTTTGTCGCTTTTTCGAAAAATTGGCTACGCGCCATCGAAAATCAATACAATATTCCTTCCACGAATTTTGACGTTTTAATTTCGAATATCTTGGAAACGCATTCGCACCGCTCGTTCGATCTCGTCGATCTTGACGTCCGAATATTCTCCGATTTCGATTTACTTTACGGATACATGCACACTAAGGGATGCACACAAGTTGTGCATTCCTGCGCCAGGAAGCTCGCAAAGTAGTGGTCGATTCCGAGCATAACGGCGCTACGGCATAAATCCACGTTGCGAAAGTTTGGCCGCCGCGGAGTATCCCTCGGCTAATAGATTTGTATGTTTATTGCCTGTGCACGGTCTGCAGCTTGCGGGGGTCGTTATATCGTGTGCAATTTATTCGCGTTATGTGTCGTCGATGCTCGCATGTCGGGTGTGTAGAGCGCGGGCGCCTCGTCGTCGGGACGTCTCGCCCTTCGCATCACGGGACAACGAGCTACTTTGCCCAGTTGGCAGGCTTCTCTTTGGATCACGAGACGACGTTGCAACAGAGATTCCTGATACCCTCTCCTCTTCCTTCCTTCCTTCCTTCCCTTCTTTCTTTCGAAGCTGGAGGAATAGTCGCTTTTCGTCTCCATCTTGCACACAACTCCAACTCGTTCCTCTTCCTTCGACTCGAAACGGATCTCGTAGAATGTCGAACGCGCGATACAATACGGTTTCCGGTTTTATTTTTCATCGCTCGTCGTAATTGGATCGGCAAATTTCGAAATCGTGTTTCCTCGACTTTACGATTCCTAGGGTGTTTCCGCTCGTTAGAAGCAGTTTGGGTATAAACGAGGGGGAAAGGATTTCGCATGCATCGTCGGTGGATTTTTCGAGGGGAAGGAGGATCATCTTGGGATCGATGCGCCGCTCGAAAGAAGGAACGAAACACGGGAACGCACTTTTCTGAAATATGGGTCGCCCAAGTTATTGGTGGCGCCGTGTGTGTTTTCTCGAATACGAAACGATGAACGGTTTTATCCGGTAACGGTTGTAAGCGCGAAACCCGTGATACAAATAACCGGTCGAATCGATGGAAATTGGTGCCGGACGTGTGCTCATACAGACAATTAAAAATAAAAATTAGCCGGATTTTCCTACACCATTCGGCATACACGCACACATACGCGCGTATATACAGCGAGATGTAAAACGCGTATCATTCATCCTCGTTCGGTATCGAACGAAAAATTAACGCCGTGTAATTAACCCTTCCACCCTGTCGGTCCGATATGCCGGCCACGTTTAATTTCACTAATTATACGTGACCAGTAGGGATTAGCTTGCTGTCAGAGCCAACGGCCGCGTCATTATGCGATATCGTTCGGAACTAAAAGGATTAAAATCGCGCAACAGAGGGGAAAAAAAAAAGAAAAAAGATGGATGGATATTAAGCTCGCTAAGAGGATACAAGACACAGCGGCGCACCGCTCGCCAAAGATATTGAAAAGGCTCGAAAGAGTTAAGCAGCGGGCAAAAATCAGACAGAAAAGTCGATGCAACCGGTATACCACCGTGTAATGAATGAGGGCGCGGTGCACGGGTCGGTTAGTATCCGAGTGCATCTACACATCGTGCTGCAACAAGGTGGCCTCTTCGTGTTCCTCCATCCTCTCTCTCTCTCCCTCTTCCTTCTCTGTTTTTTCCTTCTTTTCCCCTTTTTCCCCAACCGAGGTTGCATTTACAAGAGAGAGCCGCGCTAGTATTTCCCATCCTCGATGCTCGGTGAAAACCGAAACGTGCTCCTCTCCTCCCTTCTTTCTCTCGCGCTGGCGAGATCGGTTCGATGCTGAAAACGTGGTCGATACGCCAAGACTTTCCATATTAGAATTTTTAAATATTCAACAATGCATCGTTTTTTGACGAAGATACGAGGAGCCGCGCTCCCGACGCGTCTTTCCATTCTCTCTCTCTCTTCCTCTCCTTCCGAGCCACCTTTATATATACGTGATCGATCTCACCCGCTTTCCCTCGATATTCTAATATCGGAATGATCTTTGCCGATAAATTACATTTTATACGACGCCCCGTGATAAATTAGGTTTCGCGCGTGTTCGCGCAACAATGCTGGCACGCTGATATTTTTCGCTGATCAATTTTTCGAAACCGCGCGTCTTCGTGGCGGTTTTACGATCGAGATTGAAGAACGGATTGATCGGAGGAAAATGGCGTAATCGTTCGAAACCTATCGAATTCAAGCGGATACGCGCTTCGAGTGACCGTTAACGAATTATCGTACGTTGAACTTTTTGCCTTCTCGGTTCGAGAAGCGATTCGAAAGTTTTTCGGTCGCGAAGTTATCGTTGGCGCGGCACAACGTCGAGAGATAATCTTCGACGATTTCGCCTCGAGATTTCGCGGCTCGATATTTCCGGGTTTCCTCGTTAGCGGCCGCTTCACGGTATTTCGCTCGACGAGTATTCGATTTTCGAGCCGGAATATGCCGGGAGCGTCGGCATCGTGCCAGCTTCTCCGCCGGTGGATTACAATTTTTAAATATTCAACGTTCTTTGTGAGGAAATACGGGGACGGTCGATGTCAGCCGCATCCTCGATGCCCTGATATATATACATATATATATATATATATATATCGCCGCGATCTTAGATGCCGTGAACCGTGTTCACGCGAGACGTTATAAATGTTGTCTTACGCCCCGAGGAAAAGGAGGACGAGGAGGAGGAGCACGTCGTTAAAATTCACGATTACGGAGAAAGAGTTGCTCGATAACTTGCGTTAACCGATTCTCGCGTGATCGGTTATGCTGCACGGCCGAACGCTTCTCGAATTCAAAACTCGCTTCTCGCAACTCGGTCGGGGTTGGTCTGGATTAAAGTTTTAAATATTGAGCGGTGCGTTGTTGCGTCGAGAGAGAAAGAGGGGCGAAGTATAGTCTCGCAACGTCTTCTTCAGCTTTCAGTTCCTGGCCGGGGATAGTCACGCGCGATACTTGGCAACGGATATCCGAGGAATACGAAATCAAGCGGGCGAGTATATAACGCAATCGGATTCATCCTCGCCCTGTTTCTGAAAACATTTCTTCTCGGCGAATAACCGATCGGTCGTTATACGCAGGAGGCGTGCATCCACCGATTTCCTCTCTCTTTCCCCCTCCTTTCTTCCATGGAGGAAGAAGTTTTGACACGGATGCCAAGTAACTTTATTGAAAAAGTGTCTAGGTACTAAGTCTTAAAGAACAAAGGTAGCGCTTCTCGCGCTCGGTTTCTTCCTCTTCCCGGATCCGCGCTTCTCCTTCTTTCGTTCCTTCCAGATCGAGCGGTCCCGAACGGAATATTGCCTTTTTGTCGTCGTGCAAGCAAAATCCTTTCCTCCCGCTCGAACACTCGCTGGAAATTGACTCTGCTTATATCGGCTTACCGACGGCTTTGCAGCCTCTCTCCTCGCCTCGCGTTTCCCTTCTTCTCTCCTTCCCGTCCCTCCGCGCTCCGGGTCCGCGCTCTCTCGGTTTTCTCTTTCGGTTTCATCGGGCCGCGCCTACCGTCTGTCGCGGGCCCCTTTGTCCCCTTTGTACCATCTTCGATCGGGAAAGTCAAACTCTGCGGCCACGAAAATCACGACATCGGAGCCCCGGGTGTAACGGTAGCAGAGGGAAGGAGGGAAGGAGGGATGGGAGAACCGTGGCGTGGAATCAATTTTTCCATGGTCGGGGAGAGAGGATGACGATCTTCTTGCATCGAAGAATTTTATTCCTCTTCGATTCCCTCGTCCCTTCGTACGAATGAATAATTCATCGTTAAAAAATTTCGTCGAGCGTGTTCCATTGCGCACGTTGAATTTCGCGGGAATCCGTATATCAGGTTTATATTATTGACGAAGACACGTGTTCTATTCCGGCCGGCGTGTGCGGCAAGCGCGCTTTTTTGGCGATATTTCACGTTGCATATATATATATATATATATATATATATATATATATATATATATATATATATATATGCGAGAATTGGGGAAGCGGAAGAAAAAGAAAGGAAAAAGAGAAGAAAAGGAAGAAAATCTAATATCTCGTAACGATTGATTCGTTTCGTTCGTCTTCGTCAACGTTCCCGATCTTGTTACGCGATCGTATTATTTAATTTTCCTTTCCTTTATTCGTTATAAATAGAAATCATACGTATCATCGGAAGATACAGATTTAAATCGCTCGATTTCGAGAATAGAACGTTCAAATATAGCATTTCTCTGAATTCTCTTCCCTAAAGTACTTTAAATACTGTTTTGTTATCTCGTTTATTATTTATACAACGGATTAAAACAACGGTAAATTCGGCACAAGTTTTTACACCTCGCCTTGTTCCTTTCTTAGCATCGTGATAATTCCATCTTGACAATTATAATTATTTGTCTATTAATTATACGCGTTTTCATCAGATCTTAGACTTCAAGTCAACGTTTCTTCCTTCTCCAAGAATGTCAGATTTTATATATACACGAATCTTGTATAAAATGTAAATGTATATTAAAAAAATTCTGTCGAGCAACAAATCCACAAAAACGATATAATAATTTTGCACGCGATTGATCGAAATAAAATAAAAATCCTAATTAATCATGCGAATGCAGAAACTACGGTGTCACACGATTCGATCGAACGGAGTAGGAGCGCCAGATCGGAGAGGTCTGGTGTCGATGCAATTAATTTCTCGGTTTAACGAGTCTTCCGACTCCTCCCCTCCCCGACTTCTGTCGAGATAACGCATAGATCGTATAATGGGGCGAGGACGGGACGAATATACGGGTAACCGCGTATCGTAGACAAATATCTTTCTCC
The DNA here is from genome assembly GCF_003254395.2 of Apis mellifera. NCBI lineage: Eukaryota > Metazoa > Arthropoda > Insecta > Hymenoptera > Apidae > Apis > Apis mellifera. Next base: position 19,816,125 of record NC_037638.1, read on the forward strand.
TTTCTTGTCGCATCTGTGTAAGCTGTGTATGTATGTGTGCCCCTCGTGTGGCGCGCATGTGGTGCCCGATGACTCACAGTTCCGTGCACACGTCGTGCGCACTTTTCTTACCCTCCACTAATACTCCTCCTGCTCCTTACTTTTTACATCGCTGCGACTTGGAGCGTTATGGACGTTGATGCTCCTCCCGTGGAAGAGTTATCGTGTCGCGTTATTTCTCTGGTCGAACCTTTGTTTCCGTTTTCGATTCAATCGAAATTTAAAAAAACGTGTTTTAAATTACGGTTTCGTTTCGTGGTAACGACAGACCTTTCGAGCGTTTTCAAGGGCTGGAAAATCTGCCGTTGGAGGGTTTTTCATAAAAATTTGTTTGCCACGAAGGAGGGGGGAGAAAAAAAAGAGCTAGTTTGGTTGCGCGATCCTTGTAAAATATGCCACTTTAACGTGTGCAACGTGTTGCGGATGCATCGGGATTTTCTTGGCAAGTTTTTTCCACCACGCCACTCGAGGCGTGTTTCCAGTTAATTCGAGCGAAGTGCTTCGAAGGTTCGTAAATAGTTGTGGAAACATAGCGAATGCGAGTAACGGAGACGGAGCGAAGGGAGGAAAATGAGGGAGAGAAGGGGAGAGTTGGTAACGAGGACGGTGTCTCGCTTTAACTTCTCATACGTTTAAGAAAGTTTCGTACTAATTTTGCCCTCCTTTCCGTGGAGCGTTGCTTCCGATACAGAATTCTCTCTCTCTCTCTCTCTCTTTCTTTCTTTTTTTTCTTTTAAACAAATTGGAAAAGCAGGAAGGACAGGAAGATTGGTTAAACGATTTTTTAATTCAATTTCCAGATTCTATTTTTTTTTTTTCTCTACGATAAAATTCCAACGTGATTTTGTCTCGTTACCAATTTAAAGTATTCGTAATGGTTTGTCACGTTTCTCATTACATCGCATTTACGTTTTTTTTTTTTTTCGCAATATTTGCCAAACATGTTTCCGTGTGTTGCAGTCAATTCTATCTCGACCGGATGATATTAAAAAATATTAAAAAAATGTTTCTCTCTTTCTCTCTCTCTTCCTCCTTGTTTGCCAACAAAATAACCGGAATACACACGGAAGAAGAGAAGGGAAAAGTCAAAAGCAAAACACTACTCGTTTATCGTTGCGTTTCGCATCGTGGATTTTTCCCTTTAAGTTGTCAATTTTACGCTGTAAAATTGAACGTGGACGGGGGGCGAAGGAACAAACGTGTGTACATCGATTTTTGACTCCGTCAATTTGTCACTGACGATCATCCACCACTCCCTCCACCGCATCCGTTCCCCACCGCTGCCTACTTGATCGGTCGAATCGAAGTTTAATACCCGGTCCGAGCTTTTATTTCCTGCAGATGGGCAGACATAAATCTTCTCGCGTCCGCGAATTCGCGATACGCCCATGTCCCCTATATATATATATATATGTATATATGTAGGTTACACGCGTAATTCGACGAGAAACGACGTTTCGTTGGCGCACATTTATCGCGAAACATTTGTCGCGATGAATGTTGCTCGACTCGAATGTTAACGAGAGGGTGGGGGAATTTTGAAAAACGGGGTCGATTCGATTTTGATATCGAATTGACTCTCTTTCTTAAGGATAGATTTCTCGAAATATAAGGTAACTTGGATGAGAGATGGATCACTCGATCCAACTAACCTTCTTCTCATCCGAGCCAAGCATCCCATTTTTTTTAAGGATTAAAACACTTCTTAGTCACTTAACTTCTTAGCCGCTTAAGACAACGATAGCTTAACGAATTTTACGTTGGGAATCTAGTTCTGGGAAATGTTTTAAAATGCTGCAGAAAAGAAAAAAAAAGAACGAGGCAATATGAAATATGTATCAACTTTTGTATTTCGCGAAGATAAAATTATAATTTCAAAGAAATACATCGAGATAAAGAAAGATGAGGAGAGTCACTCGTTAAAGGTAAATTAATAACACGTAAGATCTTTTTCCGGATATATATCTTGATGGTAGAACGGCGAAGAAATAATTATTCGTTTCTTTCGATTTCTTTTTTTCTTTTTTTTTTTTTTTTTTTTTTTAATAGGATTATTAAACACTTTGCCAATTATTAAGTTTTTCATCTACTCGCAAAGTTTGATAAAAAAGCGGTGCGTAACACTTTACCGGGCCCTCTTATAAGTTTCCGGTTGACGACGTCGTTCGTTGGGAGCTCTATTTTTATCCTTGAACTGGTTCAAGACGAAAAGTTTCCTCCTTTTTTCATGTCGGCTGCTACCGACATAGAACACGAAGAATCTCTGCCGTTGGCAGCAAGTTTCGACTCGCGGCAAAGAGCTGGAGAAAACCTTCACTGTTTATTAGAGTCCGTGATCCTCTTTAAAAATAAAGGATAACTTTGTGGATATACCTTTAACTTGTTTAATTTCGGTTCTATCGATTTTTTCCCGATCGATGCGTATCTTTTTTTAAATCCTTCTGTTTTCTTTCTTTTTTTCCCTTTTTCCTTTTTTTTTTTTTTTTTTTTTTAGAAAACGAGAATAAAAACGGTGGTTTATAAACGCGAAAAAAAAAAGCTTCTTTCTATTTGCATACTGATCACTCATACATCATATGCATATTATATTACTTGTGTATGAAAAATATCGAAATATTTCAATATTGTACGCGTGTATTTGACTTTCGAAAGCAAAGTTCGAAAGCTGTAATTATACTTTTTTCAGTATTCAAAAAAATCACGTCTAATTTATTCCTATATATTTATCGTTGAAAAAAATAAAAGAAAGGGGAAAAAGATAAAATTTAATTTTTCGAAAATGGTAGATAAGTTAGCGTACAAAGGTTTTAGAGCTTTCAACTCGAGGAAGCTGCGAACGATATTATAGATTTGTTTACAAGCGCGAATAGTAGCTTTCCTTCTTTGCCGACGGGGGAGTTTTATTTTTGTCGCGAGGTTACCGGAAGCGAAGGGTTCTTCTTTTTTTTTTTCTTTTTATTCCGTCCGCATGGTAAGCGAAACGTAGGGATAGTAGGAATCGATGGATTTTTCCGAAGATACGTACACGTTTTTTCGCGTAGGCGAAGAAAAGTGACGAGGGCCGAGTTAATTGCCTTGGAAACTCTTGTTAACTTCCATTTTCGTCTCGTCGCGTATATAATATCGTATGCGCGTTCATATTCATTTTCATCCTCGTATCGCGAGATTTATCTCGCGTTAATTTACTTTATATCGCATAATGTACCTTTCAGCGAAAGTAACGTCATAAAAGTTTCTTTATAAAAGGAAAATAAATATAAAAGGATAATGTTTTCGAGATATTCCTTGGCGAAAAAATTTTCAATCCGTTGGTCGATTTATTATATTTGAAGGTAAAAATAAATGATAAATGTGATTATCATAGTATCGATATTTTATTCGAATCGATGTTTCTCGAGGAGGGGAGGGGAACAATCTTTTTCCCCATTTTCTTATTATTAAACTACGGTACGCGATATGATCTCGGGGAATCGAGGTATCGTTTGAAATTGAAGAGCTAATGATATCCGCAATTGTGTTGGAGCAAACTTTTCCAAAGGGAGGGGAGGGGAGGGAGAGAGAAAAGAGTGGGTACGGTTTAACTTGGTACGGTGTGCATTAACCATCCATCGTTGGTTCGAAGGATGGGCGGGAACGAGTTTTGCTTTTATTCGAGTTACCTTTTGTTCTCGCGTGTCTGTTACCAACGGCTATTGTAATCGTCGTAAACGGATTTGCACGCGCAAATCATCGTTCCACCGTGATATCCAGCCAGCAAAATTCAATTCCTCCCCGCCTGGGCGGTGAATCGACGTCGCGGAGGAAACATTCTTTCTCTTGGCGAATGGAAAGTCGATCGCGTGAAAGGGGAAACGCGAAGGCGAGGGTGGTAGGCGCCGTGATAGGGATGAACGAGGTGGTGGAAGGGGTGAGAGATGGAAAGAAATCGAGTAGAAATCCAGGGAGCGCGCCGCTTCGACTCGGAAACGATGTAACGAAGTTTCGACTCGGCGCAACGGAAGTCAACCGATACTTGCTACCATCGAGGCGTGTGCGCGTGTGTGTGTATACGCGTCCACAACCACACCTCGCTTCGATAGCCACGATCTTTCCTCCTCTTTTTTTCTTCGTACACGTAGAGCGAAAAGTGCGGTTACGAATTCAACATGCCGTAGCAATTCGTGGCGTCGCGAGCCGTTTTGTCACCCTCGGCAAATTGAAATTTCCGACGCTCTTTCTCTCCCTTTCTCCCCATTTACCCTCTCTTTCCCTCCCCATCCCTGCTCTTTTCCCTTCCACCTCCTTTCCTCCGCTTCTGGCGCGTTCGTTTCGGAAGACATTTCGGAGTCACTGGGACAAATCGATATTCCAGCTTTTAAAGTTGATCGAATACCGATTTTGATGCTCGCTCGAGCAATCCGCTCCGTGTTGTATACGCTGGTGTTATACAAGTTGAAACGTAATCATCGTTCCCACCAATTTTCCAACTTACGCGTTTTCCACCGCTCGCTCGAAACTCGTTATTATTTAACGTCGCGGTTCTATCGGCAACTTTTCCCTTTTCCTCCTAATTACCCACGTGTCGGATACTCGACGCGAGAATTTCGAGTCCTGGAATTGGCTGATGATGATTTTCATAAAATTTTGTTATCAAATCAATCGGTGGAATCTGGTGGTTGGATCCTTCCTCGTAAGCCAGCTCGTAATTCCTTCGGAATATCCTTTCGTGCAATAGGACAAAAAGTAGGGTTATATCGAGAAGAGGGGATATCCGAAGAGACGCGCGAGAATCGAATTACTGCCATCGGAAATGATTTATATTCCGCGAATTCGAGGAGCTTCCTTAACCCATTTCTCGGAATTTTAAGGCGCGCCCCCCTCCCCTCTCGAAAAGGAGACGCTGCGAGCCGCATCCTCTTCTTCATCTATCTCATCGATTGCCCGCGCAATCTCTTCCAACTTCTCTCTCCCCCTTTCTCTATTCCCAGTCTTTTCGTCCATCTTTTCTCGCTTCCCTATCTCTCTATCTCTCCCTTGAAACAGTTCGAAAAGTTTCTCGTGCGTTACACGTTTCCGCGAGCGGAAATTGTCCTGTCTCGCAAATCATGCTCGTCCTCCACCCTTTCCCGTTCCCTCCTTTTCTCTCTCCTCCTTCGCGGTTCCGCGTTACGACACGTGCAAACACAAAAGTTTGGCGCCAACTTTGTACAAGCGTAACTCGCTGCGCGGATACGAGTCATTCATACGTTACCACTCGAGAGAAAGCTTTTTCTTAGAAAACGGTGCTGGTGGTGGTGGTGGTGTTGGGAACTGTTTTATGGATTTCACGCGGTCTAGCTCATTACTCCGTTTCAGATCTCTCTCTCTCTCTCTCTCTCTATCTATCTCGAAAGAGTTTCCTTCCACACTCCGCGAAATAAATTACTTTATTTGAAGTCGCTAATCACGGCACGAATCCGCTTTCTCCGGTACACCGCGATGAGAATTTCCCCGAGCTTTCGTAAAAACGGCGGCCACATTCTGATTTTTTTTTTTCTCTTCTCTCTCCCGGTAAAATGTTACCCTCCTATTTTTTATCATTACCTTATTGTATATTTTTTGATTTTTTTTTCCCTCCCTCTATTTCTCTTTTTTTTTCTTTTTCGCAACGTAACACAACGCTCTACGTTAGTTTACTTTGTACCGCGTTTGGGCGAAAAAGAAAAAGAAAAAAAAGGAGATGTTAGTACGCTTTACCGTAATCCATCTTCTTTTTTTTTTGGCTTTTTTTTTTTGGCTTTTATACCGTTGATAAAGAATTCAGGCATTAAGAGGACGAGTGAGCCAAAAGAAAGAAAGAAAGAAAGAAAAAAAAAGAGGAGCGAATTAATTATTCCACGGTTGAAATAAGGACAGTGGCAAGAGAATATACGGGTAGCTTGATTATTACCTCGTTTATTTTTCTTTATCCGAGAAGGGTGGCGCGAATTTAAGGAGGGGAGGGTCCAATTTAGTTCTGGAACCGGCTCCGTGCACGGGTTGTTTACGGTTGTTAGGGTGAAACGATAAAACGAATCGAATCAATTCCCCGAATCTGTAACGGGTAAATTAGCAAGCGCGATAATCTGAGAAGACCGACATATTATCCCATGGGCGATCTCTGAGAGAGATGCGCGCATGCATGATGCATAAGTTTCGTCGAGGTTGGCGTTATGCGCGCGGTTTCCGATTCCGAGCAGCCTTTTACCCGCTTTGTGATTTCAGTTTCTGATGCAACTTCCCCTCCATAACGGAAATTTATCGAATGGACGCGAGCTGAATCGCCAACAGTCGCGATTAGCCAGTATCCTCCCTTTTTCGATTCGCGGTAGAAGGTTTATCGGGGATTAAAATATCGTGGACGAGAAGAGGGGGAGTGCGAAGATGCTTCTCCTTTCCCCCCGCTGCGCTTTCGATAGATTGAAAAAGTTTTTTTCGCAAAGTTGCTCACCTTCCACCTAATCGTATCTCGCGCCAATGTGTCGGCGGCGAGCTGCTCGATACACTGATTAAATCGTTTTGAATTAATCGGCGGCGTAATTCCTTTCTGGGTCAAAGTTGTTTGAGTATTTCTTTTTTTTAAAGTCCACGCAAGGATTTTGCCTGGATTTTCACTCCTTCTATTTGTCGCGAAACAAATCGAGAGACGATTTATCTCCCCTTGTTAATTGGAGGATACGATAAATCGAAGCGAAAAACGTCAAAGAGGAAGGGGAAATTTGAAAGGGGGGGTAATTTTAACGCGATAATTCCTTTAACGCGCGTGTGTATAATCCTCGAGCGAAATATATCCGCCCGATCTTTTCGTGGTTCGTTACATTCTTGCGATATCGATTTCACAGTGATGGCGGTCGAGCGCTTTGAATCGAAAGCGCTTTTAATCGAAGGTCGTAGCCTTGGAGCGGGTTGACGAGGCAGGGTTGAAAAAAAGAGCGCGGGAGGAATACCTAACCTCGGATCTCCCGAGGATAACAACCTATATAAAAACGGCTCGACGTCGCGTCAGATTCATCAAATATTTTGTCGTTTTCACGAAGAACGAAATAGGTAGACGCGAGAGAGATTATTTCTGTGTCTCGCGCGTTTTTTCCCCCTTGTAAAAATACTTTTCATTTATCTTAACCGAGGGATAGATATCTTATCTCTTGGCTAAAATGGAAATTTCAATTATTCCCGATCAATCTCGATTTTCAACACGTGTCGTATAAATTCAAACGGTATCGCGCGAACTTTATAAAATTAACGTTAGTTAACGTATTCAAACATTGTATTGTTTGAACAAATGAATGTTGAGCGCTTGTAATTCGTTTCGCTGGTATTTGATATAAATCTCACGTGTGATAATAGCGTGTAACTCTGAATAGCGGTCGATAATTGAAATATTGTATAACGAATAATGGTTTCGATATGTATTTGTACAAGGGAATATAAAATTTCTGGTTTTAATAGCAATTAAATATTTTACTCGGTTCTCGAACGAAACAATGGGATACGTACTTTTTTTTCTTTCTTTCTTTCTTTTCTCCCCCTCCCCTCCTTTCTTTTGCCTTTTCTTTCCCACCATAAATTCAAAATTTTTTTCGCACACAGTAGCATGCGCGTTGAACGAACTTAACCGTCCAGCAGATTTTCTTTTTTTCCGTTATCAATTTTTTTTTTTTCCCCCTTTTTAACCGGGTATTGAGAGACGATAAGGTCCCGTGCTATACGCGAACTCAGCTTAAATGGCCTAACCAGTTTCACCCAGAAAATGTTTTCCATGTAACGGCTCGACGGAAGTTGGACTTCGACGGACTTAATTGGGTTTTGTTCCACGCCCTTCGATCGCTCGACTGGCTGCTGTCGCGACTTTTGCCCCCCTCCTCTCTCTCTCTCTCTCTCTCTCTCTCTCACCCTTCGTGACGAGTGCCAGAGCAACGTATCCGCGTTTTCCACGCGTTTTCCATCGGGATTTTCCCCGTTGTTCGGCTATCGATCCCTTCTCGTCCTCTTCTCCTCTCGGCCGCCTTTCTTTTTCTGGGAATACGGACAGACTGCCGCTACTACTCTTTCCTCCTCCACCCTCTTTTCTCCACCGATATCCCCGGCCAAAAATCGAATCGCAGGCAAGCACTCTCGCGGGACGATTTTATGGGTTTTTATTTTTTTAACCTACATTTCCTATGCGAACGGTGAAACACGATTTAACCGTTCCCTTCTTCGATGGGGAAATGGAAATGCGCGCGCGATGAAAAAGAAGAACGTGTGTATTTTGTATAAAAATCGATGGAAGCGGGACCCATTGTTATCGTTACTGGTTATTGTTGTAATTGGAAGATATCAACGCATCAGATTTTTAACCGAGTCCCCTTAATAAAAATACGATAGAATTTCTGATCGGAAGATATACGCGTGTTGGAGAAAAATTTTATTCAAATGGAAAACGCGGTGGAATTTGCAGAAAAAAAAAAGAGAAAGAAAACGAGACAAACGAGTTAAATAATAAATCGCGCTTCACTCTCGAGGAATATTTTCTTACCGTGGCGGGTGAGAATCGATCCTTTCCCCTTCCCTTTCAACATCTTTCGCGATATCGGTGCAATGCAACCAACGCGATGTTCTTCGACGTCCAGAGAGCGCGAGCTGTGTAACATTAAGCAGAAGGATGGACAAAGTCAGTACCTCCCAAGGGGCGAGCGTCTCTCGCGCCCTTCTCGAACGGGATCCTTACACGCACCTTTTCAATCCACCGCTCGGCATCTTTCCTTCTATTGCCTTTGATCGGCCTCTATGCATGGCTTTTAAGTAAGAATCACGGGGAAACAAAAGCTTGCACGGGTTGGCATGCAAACTGGGCTTTGTGTTTTCCAGTTTGCAACCAAATAATTCAATGACACGTCGTCGTTGTCGAACTCGTCGGCCCGGTTTTTCTCCCGTTGACGGGAGATCGGGAAGCGATCGATATTTTACACCTCGTTTCCAACGCGTCAATTTGTCGCGTTACCAAATGAATAAATATCGCGGCATTAACGGATAATTCCATTTCGATCAAGATACGCCCCGTTAAGCTTGTTAGCCGGGAAAAAGTCTTTGAAGTGAAAGCGGCAAAAGATATATATCGCCCATGTCGACGAGATATAATGTAAGCTTCGCTTTGTACGTAGAACGTAGAGGATTATCTCTTTTCGCGAGATATCGGGGACTATAACGAGAAATCGTTACGGTTATTTCCGCCGTCAGCAAAAGCTCGCCGGCCCTTCCTTTTGTTTTTATTAATATTTCATTGGTCATTGTCCATTATTCTCTCGCATCACTGACCGTTCCAACCGAATAACGTTTTAAAGAGCGCGCGCCTAGCGTTATATACTACTACTACTACGTATTTCTACGTAGTGCGTGGGAGGGGGGATGGTCTCGCCGAACGCATCAAACTCTGGCCACGATGCACACGCTCCCTGCTCTACGTACGACCAATCACGGGCGTAGGAATTAGGGGTTCGACGTACGCCCTGCTACTTTTAATTCACCAAATTAATGAACACCGTCAACGTCGTCGGCGTTGCATACGACTGCCGCATACAGATAACTATAGGGAAAATTTGCCCAACATCCACCGGTGTTCGGGATAACGTGGTTATCGTGCCTCTGGCAAACTCTCGCAAACGAAAAACTCGGTGCGGATTTTCCTCGCTGTTTCGTTCGCTAGCTTCGATCTCGTTCAATCTTCTTTCCGCTTGTTTTTTTTTTTTTTCTTATTTTTTTTTATTTTATTTAAACGCAAGCAACGATCATTTCATCAGTTTCATTTGTCCGATCCGATAATTTTCTCAGAATGTTTACGAATCTTCGATTGCCGAGGAAATATATATTTCGACGAGCGCGTTTTAATTCTTTTTGCGCCCTCGGATATTTGCGATTTCATTGCGTATGGAATAATCGTCTCTCCTTTTTTTTTCTCTTTCTCCCTGAGAAAGATAGAAATATCGATGGAAATCATTGGTACGCAGGGACGTCGATCGAGTATCTTTATTAAATAAATAAACACAACGTTTTTTTTTTTTTTTTTTTTGATATCTCTCCTGATGCGACCAGGAGAGGCCATCTTTTCACGAATATTCGTAAAACTTGGTATACGTGGGCCACGTAACGAGGTGATCGTTAGCCACACGTTTATTACGCCTTCTCAGCACCCTCGAGCAAATAAAGCGTGATAAAATTCGTGCTGGCGCAAACGGTTTCGGCTGAAATTCAGGTCAAGAAATAATACCGAGGAATCCGGTGAAAAAGTACACGTAACAATGGGATAATTTAAATCCTCGCCTCGCTTGGACGTGAACCTTAAAATAATTATGTCACGTTGGTGAACGATAATCGGTCATTCTCGCGAGAAGAGGGAAATAATCTAGCGTGGAAACGGATATACGAATATATATATATTTGGAATACATTTGCATTCAAATCCCTCCTCCCTTTTTTTTTTCTTTTTTCTTAATCGATGCGCGTTATCGCGGTTATCGGTCGTCAGAGGGAGGTGTTTTTCTTTCTTCTTTTTTTGAAAAAGCGTCGGAGAATCTTGTCGGAACAGGTTCTAATTTTTCTTTTTCTCATTTCAGATTGGCGGCGCTGCAATAGCGTCGACGAGATATCAACGAGGAGGACGACGGCGACGGCGACGGCGACGACGACGACGAGGACGTCGACAAGAACGACGGCGTGATCGTGTCGCGGGGGTGGTGGGGTTGAAAATCGGCGCTTGCCCGGTGTCTCCTGTATACCTCTATCTCCCCTCGATTTCCTTCCCCTTTTTCCATCCACTGCCCCCTATATTCTCCGTGCCGGTGCCTCTTACTCCTACCCACGTGCGTAAGAGGTACGTGTGCGTGCGGTGGAGGCGCGTAGGCACGCACACGCGACCGCTGTAGAAAACGTAGCGCAGCATTGTCGACGCGCCTGCGCCGGCCGATTGTTCGGTGGTGGGGCGGCGCGTAGTGGGGGGCGCGTGTCACCTGTCGTGGTGGTGCGCGTTGTCAGTGTGACGGCGACCGCCGTGAGTTACGGATCGTTCAAGTGGTTGGTTGCGTTTGGTGTCGTCTGGTCGCGCGGTGCATCGGTATAAACGCATACCACGATCGCGTATCTACGTACGTGTGCCGATTCGTCGTTGCCTACCTCTTTCGCGTACACGCACGCGCCTTCTCTCTCTCTCTCTCTCGCTCGCTCGCTCGCTCTCTTCACCTCTCTTGCCGCCTCTCTTTTACCTCCCACCCAAATACCTCTCCCCGTCCCTTTTTCGATCGCCGATTTTCGGATCCGTCGAGGTGCGTGCGGGCACGCCGCGTTCGATCTCGTGAATGTGCGCGATCAGGAAGCCGGTCGTCCGCAAGGAAACATGCGTGAGCAGAGCTGGAGGACAACGACTGCGACAACGACGAGGAACACGCTGCACGTGACTGCGGCACCCTCGCACGTTCTGCTGCAGTGAGTGGAGAGAAAGGGAGGAAAAAGAGAGTGATAGAAACACGTCCTTTCTCCTTCCGCTGTTACGTCGGAGCCTGTGCTTGCTAACGGGGAGTAAAAAAGAGTGCCGGTGGTTGGTGCGGTATTCGTGAGTTACCGAGGATCTTTCTCCTTTTTTTCTCGTGATCTACGGAGGAGACTACGAATCCTGGCACGTTTTCGGTGTCGTTCGAACCACCCGAGAGAAGATGAGGCGTACCATCTTGGAAACGAGGATGCACCCCGTGTTATCCTGTTGGTGCGTTGTCGCCACTGTCACCCTCGTCCTCGCAGCGTGGCAGGAAAACATCAGGCCGAAGATGTACGTCCAACTCGGTGAGTGTTCCTTGCATTTTTCTATCTTTTCACATTATTCCTAGTTTTATTTAAGACGTATTACGTTTCCCATAGTGGTGTTTCTTGTCCGCGATGCGTCATCGTCCGTTCGACAAAAAACCTCGACTTCGTTGTTTACATTGTCGCGAGTGGTTCGATCGAGTTCCAAGAATCCATAAAGATAGATACGTAACGACTAAAGTTATCGCGCACGGAACGACACGAAAACAAAACGTTTGTTTTCAAACTGATATATTCGTGTACAATTTATCGCACGTCGCGTCCTCGTCAACAAATTCGACGAAGTCACGAAAAATCGCGAATAATCCAATTTAACATTTTCGTTCCGCTTCACGATTATATTTAGAAATCTTTATTCTCGGATGATCGATCGGATAATGAGAATCGCTATATCCTCGAGTAACAAAAAAAAAAAAAAAAAGGAAAAAAGTACAGCATTCGTCCGGTTACGCTCGAACGCGAATTAAAATACTCGCAAAAGCTGCTCTCTCTCGGTTATTTTACGGTCGAGAAGATAATTTTATATTCTCGTTTGCTCGGGTAGTGCACGTCGAGTAGCCGAACAACGATGCGGAACGGAAGTTACACCGGGTGCAGGGTCATGGACCTTCCCCCACTCGGTATTGTTTCACCCCCTAGCGAGGGGAGCTGTATGTGCAACCCGGTGACTGTAAACCCTAATCAGTGACATAACCATACTCCCTAGGATACGGATACTAGGAAAGAATATAAATATATCGATCAACCGGTGTCCCGTTTAAATGATTAAAGTAAACGATATAACCGTGGTTCTTGGAAAAAAAAAACGTATCGATACCGCGTTTCTTTCTTTTCCTCGCGATTTACCTTCCTCGTTATCTGCCGATAAATCGATTAATTTCGCGAAAAAGTAGGGGGGGAAAAGAAAACTCGAACGTGACGAATTAAGGCGTAGTCGAATCACAAAGGCGTGACGAGCGCGTGTTCATCGATCGATATCTTCGATTCGGAAGGAAAGAATGATGGATGGTATTTTCGCGCGATGGCGATGCTCGTTGTCAAGGGCGAAAGCGTATCGAGAGATCCGTCGAGAGAAGAAGAAGAAGAAGAAGAAGAAAGAGTACAAAGAGCACCAAGTGTCCTACATTCGAGGTACTCGACCTTAACGGCACTCGGCGTGTTTCGCAGTGGTATATACTCGCGACCGACATGCAGCATCCATCATTCTTTCGTAGGATATTTTGGCGAGAGAAAGAGCGAGATATAAATTGCATCGAATCGAGTGCATCGTTTCATCGCGTGTCTTTACGCACGCCAGTCTGCACACCCGTGACACACATAGCGTGTGCAGACATGGCGTCGCCCCGCCGATGAAAAGCTTCGTGACGTTGCCCTCGAAGATAGTCGACCGATAGGCGAACGCTTCACCGCCTTCTTCTATCTTCTATCCGGTACAGTAGTTTTTCTACCTTCTTTCTATCTTTCAACCGTGAGAATGCATTAGACGCGTAGATAGATTTTTTTTCTTTTTTTTCTCTTTTTTCTTTCTTTCTCTCTCCTCTTCCTTTCTTTTCACCGTCGATTTTGCATCGATGAACTCTTGGCATTGACTCGACTGCACTTGTTGCCTTCGTAGCTCGTGTGTTTATCGAACGTTAACGGGACGGACGGGTTTAGGTCTTTTTACACCCGTCTGGCGAGTTAAAACGTGAAAAATGAATGGAGAAAAATTCTCGAGGAAACAGAAGGGATTGTGAAGAATTTGACGCGAGTAATAAAGGGTAAAGGGCAAGAGACACCACTGACGAAAATAACAATTTTAATAATTGTTGTAACTCGACAGGACTTAGTATAAAATATTAGTGACGCGTTTTATATTAGTGGATAAAAAATTCGTCTTGTTTTTTCTTTTGTTTTCCGATATCGACAAAAATCGCTGCAATTATTTCCATTTTGCCGTTCAAATAAAAATGTTCCCCGTTATTGAATTATCATTCAGATTCGTAGTGACAGTGACAATTTTAAAACGGACACATGTGTGTCGACAATTAAGAACAAGTGTTTCGCGAAAATTGTGATTACACGCGATATTATTAATCATAATCGAATTTTTATCATTATACAGAATTCGTAGAAAGAAACAGAATTTATTCTACGAATTTTTTATCCACAGTGTAGTTAGTGGATAATAGTAGGGGATCGCGTTTCGAAAGGGGAATTTTTTTAGACGAATCGATAATACGAGCGATAGAGAGATACGGCATCGGTAGGCCGTAACGTAAGCTCATTAGGCCGTTATGAATTTCGTTCGTGTATTATTTTCCAATAACGGGGAGAATCGAAGCGCACCGCGACGAAACGTGCGGCAGGAATTGAAATTACACGAAGCACGTGTTATTAATACGCCACTGGCATTGCGGGAACAGCGCTGTTTTGCTCACTGAGTCAGAATTTCTGCTAATTCTACAACAGGGAAAACCACGCCGCAGAACCGAAATTGTAATCACCGGGAAATGCATATTGCCGTTATGGGGGCATCCGAAGGGACACGGTTCCCGCTGATGCAGCCGTTTTCCACCCGCTGTTTATTGCGATTCCATGGACACGCAATCCGATGCTTATTTTTTCTTTCGGTTTCAAGGGGCAACACGGTAACACGATTGGCCAATTACATCCCGATTACATCCTGTATTTACCATCGCTGCGTCGTACGTAGCAATTCGTTTCGAGGCTACGACGAAAAAACAAAAATTTCCCCCTTCTCCTCCACGGTGCGCGCATGCGTTTTTTATCTCTCGGATCGTTGGCCTCGCGATGCAAAAACCATGCACGATATATTTCAATGGTTGCTGGGATAAAACGGACCGGCACGAGTGCCGTTGACGATGATCCGCGTCGCGGTTGAAAAACAAACGTCGTAAATCAAGTCTGGGGATGGTGGGTGCGGGAAGTGTTCGGCGCCACGACGTTTCGAAATCGAGATCTCGTCTCGTCATACGAAAATCGTATCCTCTCTTTCCAACTTGTATTCCCTTTCGAGGAACGAAGACGGTGGGGCGAATAATATTTTGGGGGCGAAATTTGATTGGATTCACGAGGACTACGGGAAAATTGGCGCGATACCACGCCTCGGGAATATCTGCACGCGGATACGTTATTAAAAGACACCGCGAATCCGTGGTTCGGTAGTATAACGCCGGTTACCGAGTTCATTACTACATGCCGGCCGAATGCGCGCATCGAATCGGAATACGAGGTATAACGGGCAGTTAATCCATATTACGGTAACTTTATCTGGCAGCGAGGAATACCGCAACGGACCAATCATAGCACTGCCCCTCTCCTCCCCCTCGACCGATGAGGATACATTATGATTAGTTTCGTGTATATCGCGTACGCGACCTGGCACGTATAACCTGACCTCGGCTTCTAACCACTGGCTAAAATTACTGGGAATCGTGTCAATTGACTGGTAGGCGCGCTTCAGAACGCGTCCACCTACGTACGTAATTCCACCTTGGCGGATCAGAGTGAATCCGCGAGGCTCGTGGACCAAAGGGAGGTTGGTTAATCGGGAAATTCTCGAATACGTTGGCCTCTTCCCTCCCCTGGATTAATTTGGATTACGTCTGGTCGCGGATCGAGCGAGAAAGAATACGAATAGAATGTTAATAACGGCGAACAATTGGCGAGGTGCGCGAGCTCTGGGAATGATTGATTCGATACGGAGGGTCGCTCCTTTTTTTAAGATTTCCCTTTGAGGATCGTTGGCGTGTACATACCACCCCCGCATTTTTTGTGAACCTCGAGTGTATACTCGACGATAGAATAAGTAGCATACTGGCATTGCCGAGGGGTTCATAAATCTTTTGTCGAGAAGATCCCCCCCTCGCCGTGCCTCGATCCGGGCAAAGCAAAAGGTCAAAAGCGGCGCGCGCGGCTGCCGGGAGCGGTTTCTCTTCGTTGGAGTGCGAGTAAAAGTGTCCTCTTATCGCGGGTGTTGACTCGACCCCGCTCGACCGGGGATGAGGAATCATCGTAAATACGATTGCCTTCGCGAAACTTGGATCGAGTTCTTTCTCGCATCGTTTCCACCCGTCTCCAATGCGCCTCCCCGTCCACCGATGGATGGACGATTAACTCGCCGATTTTATTATCGGCTCGAGACTTGCTCGAGACTTTTTTCATACCATTTCCAAACTTCTCCAAATTTATTCGGACAGACGTGTATCAATGTACGTACGTATATTGACTCGTGCTTAAAAAGAGAATTTTTAATATCCCTCTTCGTTTTCTTCTTTATTCTTCGATCGAATTTTTTTTTTCTTTTCTTGTATATCGAATGATTGACGAATCGTGCTTAATTAATCGCGTATCCTTAAAATTAAAATATTAAAACGAACGGTGAAGAAATCAAGAAAGCGTGTGGATAACGTAAGACACGTTGGGAAAATCTCTAACGAGACTCTCTTTCTTCTTATTCTTCTTTCTTTTTCCCCTACGTTGCTTTGAATCATCGTGAAGTAAATGTCGTGAATTTTCGAGATATGTTCCAGGTCGTTAGATCGATCGATAAGATTAAACATCATCCGCAAAATTCGTCATTGGACGTTAATCGACTCGCCGCGATCCTCCCGGAATTCGAATACGCTTGTTCCATTCTTTCTCGATTCGAGGACGATTGCACTTCCGCCTCCCTTGCTTCTCTCCCCATCCTGCTCTTTGTTCCTCGATGTTGGTCGTTCGTGCGTCGCGTGGCCGATCTTTTCCTCCTCGATTCAGTCGCTACAGAAATTGGTTTATCGGCGGACAAAGTATGAATAATTCAAACCGGACGATTCACAGTCCAATCAATTTGGGTCCGAAAGCAGCGTGCCACACAACCCGTAGTCTAGGGGAGGGAAGCTTACCCCTAGGACGGGGTGAAACGAAAAGGGCCATTAGCAGTCCACGGTCTGGTTTAATGCGAGATTCGAATTGGCCGTAATGCGCGTGTGTCGCGTCGAATCCGAGCGAAAACGATCTTAAAAAAAAGAAAAAAAGAAGAAGAAGAAAAGACAACGAATTTTTATTCGTTATTCGGAGCTGTATAAAATAGAAATAATACGGGGAACGACGTTGATCGATCGTAACAGGTGTCGCGAGCATTTTTCCGCAACGCAGGCGCGAAAAAAAAAAAAATTTCGAGGAATATCTTTCGGGGAATAATATCTGTGCACACTTTGCCACAGATTATTTACTTGGAAACGTTTGTTTCCTTTATACTCCTTTATACACGAAATATTGCTGTAAGCGGGGATTTCACCGGTGGCGTGTTCTCTTCTTCTCTTATGCGTAATACGGCTGCCATGAAAGTGTAGTTTACGCTGTAAACAACCCTTCTCCATCGCCTGTTTATGGAGTTGATTCTTGTTGGGGAGAGGGAAGAGGGAGAGGGGATCGGTGGATCGTTGTTTCCGCGGAAAATATCCGCGGTGAGAGAAATTCAATGGGAAAGAATTGCATCATCGTATCCCTCGCCTCCCCCCATCTTCCCGCGGAAAGGTTTTCCGTAAAGCTTAAGATCGGCCTTAAGAAAGAAGAATCAATTTTCGCAAATCGAATCAGCTCCGGTCTCCACCGATTCCGGTACTCGACCGAGGCGTGTTCAATTTTACAGGCCATTAAAAATTTCTTCTCATTAGAAGGGATAATTTACGGGGCATTAGCTCGGACCGTTTAACCCACGAATTAGTAGGATTTATTTCACCGACGTAACTCAACCCCTGAATATTTAGTTATGCCTTTGACTAATCGTCGAGTTCGTTTTGAATCGAGGGCAAAGGTAAATAGCACTTTGCCAAATAGACAGAGCTTGGTATCTAAAGCGACGTGTAATTAATTCACCGACGACGACGAATTAGCGCCGCGATACCACCGCGATACCGAAGGTGAGACCTGATCTAGTTAAAGCGAGAGATAACCGGGCATAAGCAGGGAGGGAAGAAAGAAGAGAGAAAGCGAGAGAGGGGGGGAGGGAGAAATAGAAACCATAGTACCAAGATGAAAAAAGGAGAGGAGGATATAAACGTACGTGACATCGGAGAACAAGTTTCATAAACTCAATTACATCGGTTTTTCTCCATTGTTGATTTTCGCTCGAGATTTTTCCGTGGCGTAATTGGTGAACGATTCGTACGATTCGCGTCGTTCGTCCCTCTTCGTCCTTTTCGCGTGTCCACGCTGCGATATCGCCGAGGGTTGATACGCTCCTTCAGTTTTTCGCTGTGGATTTACCCAACCCGTCCTTAATCGAATTTCGAATTGAATTCTTAGTTGGCCGGGTTTTCGCGGGGATTACGCGATTCTTCGAAATCTGAAATGTCCGCCGATGAAATTACCGTGACGGATAATCCGGTTGGCATCGTTGCCATCCAGTTTAACCGATAGTTTGAAAGTTGGCGTCAACCTCCCGTCTCTCTGTTTCGCCGTGGATGGAACGCGGACACGGATGGGGCGCGTGTTGTTTGCACGGAACAGGGCGTTGCATACGCAGCTCGAGTCACGTCAGTTGATTTTCAGATGCCGTCGCCGGTATCAGCGCAGCTTCCGGAACCATGGTGAAACCACCGCGCACGGTATTAGTAGTCTTAGTACGTTGTAACTTACGCCAATCCGTTGCAATTTGCGGTTTAATCGAGCGTATCTGCTGGATCAATACGAGTGGCTCCTCGTGTCCTCCTTCCACCTCCTCGCCCCGTTTCTCTTTCTATTGCGTTTCTAAACTTGGAGCTTCTGTCTACTCGGTTCAACTCCTCCCTCCTCCTCCTCCTCCTCCTCCTCCTCGCCATCGCTGTCCGCCGCCTTCCCTCCTCCTCCCCATTTCTCCTTTTCACTCGGCCCTCTTTTTGCTCTCTCTCTTTCTCTTCGCGAGATCTTTAAAAGCTTTCCATCGTTTCCTCCTCGGAAAAGTTTATACGCGAAAATTACGATTATCATCGTAATTTCGATCCACCGTCTCGCGATAAATTTTTTTGCTCGAAAAGACTCTAGAATCTAGACGAACGAAGGGAATGTAATTTCCTTCTTTCCTCCCTTTTTCCTTTTTTATCCGAATTCAGTCAGAGTTTTGGTCGTCGCGTCGTCGTCGTCGTCGTCGTCGTCGTCGGTGGAAAACGCGTTAAAGAGAGCCTTCCCCGGACTCTTCTATTTCCCACCCGACTTTTTCCTCGCGAAAGCGTAGTCGTTTCACCTGCAAATGTTCGCAGATTACACAAGATCCCCAGGACGACTTTAAACTTAGCCGACCTAGCCCCTCGGCCGTGTGCTCTCGTGCGTTAATTAGGGAATGGAAGCGCTTTCACGGCAGCCACCGAAACTTACAAGCTCCGACGACGAGTTTTTGGGGAGGGGGAGAAGTTTTAGCGGAATACTTTCATCGCGATCGTTGACCTATCGTTTCACGCGTTATTTCGGGCCCATTCCCGATATCATTACATAGGAGAATCATTTTTCCGTCACGATTCTCCGCCAAGTATTAATGGAACTCTTCCATTAAGCCGGAAAGCTTGAGCTCGATCTATGGTTTTCATCGTTCAACCTTCGCCAATTTCACGGAAATTTCCACAGGGGACCGCAACCGCGTACCGGGTTAATTAATTTGGACAGGATCGAGAATCATTTTTGGATTACCTGGTCGCGTACAGTGTTTGTAATACTAAATCTAGGAGAATTTTTTTTTCGTTGCAGTAAAAGTAATTACAGCAATTATTTCGTTTTATTTATTTCGACGGTAAACAAATTCGATATCTTGACACTTTATGTCACGCCTATTCCATTCTTTTTAATAATTTTTGGCGCGTATTATTGGATTTTTCAGAAAAATGTTTGATCATTTGGTTAACGAGGAAAAATAATAATAATAAAAAATCAAAAATATCGGCTTAAAGGCTTGCCCCAGCGGCGGTCATTGCCGCAGTCGGTGACTCGTATCCAACGAGATCGATCGGTCTCTCGAGTATCCCGCAGGATGCGTCACCACGCCACGTAGTCTGGTCACACAAGCTAGTGTATACACGATCCTTTCGTTGAAATTATTAATTTGATATACACGTATATATATATTATTAATTTGCATCTCCGTTACCTCCGAAAATGATCGATAAACTCTTATAATTATTAACCTCGCGATGATTTTCCAACCAACAGCAAACTCGTCGCCCTCGTTTCCGATCTCTGTCTCCTCTCTCTCCCCTGTCTAATAATTTCTAAAACACTATTTTGGACTTGGACACGTCCTCGTCCTCGCGCAACTTGCGCAACTTCTTTTCCCCGTGTTTTTCCCCTGCGATGCTTCTTCCACCCACGCGTCGTGTCACGTAGCCTCGCGTGAAATTGCACCTCTTGGTATATATATAAGTTTTCCACGATTCTCTACGTAATACGAATTTATAGAGCGGAGAGGCAAGGTTGGCTTTTGTACGGCGATTTACCGAAACGAGGGCGCTGCACGTGCTCGAAAAGAATTAGGGGATATTTGGTAACGAGCGGGTCACCCCGTTTAAAAATCGTGAGGAGGGGGGCAGATTTCGTATCCCGAGCTTTGTCGAGCTCGTTGACTCGTTCACCTCCTCCAGAGCTAGGATTTCTCGCCCTGCCCCCCTCCTCCGAGTCACGAATCAGAAGCTTTTCAATCGGTACGACTGGCATTCCGAGAGATCGATCGTTGCTTCTTTCTCTCTTTCTCCCTTCTGTTCTGTCGCAGGACGATGCGTCAGTCGTGAGATAGCCAAGGGAGGGAACGTGGAGGGACAAATGGAGGGTGTCCGGAGGATACTTGGAGTCGGGAGTACCCGAAACATTTCTCTCTCTCTCTCCCTCTTTTCTCTCCCTTCCTGCATTTCTCCTCCCTCTCTTTCTCTCTCCCTCGTTCGGTTGCTCTTTCTCTAGGAGCATCCTCCTAATATCGTGGCTTAAGATGTCCGATACACACGTACCGATCGACCAGTCGTGTGTGCATCCCCACAGGATTGTAATGCCCCGATTCCTGCTAGGAAAGAGCAGGTATGCGAAAAAAAAAAAGAAGAAGAAAGAAGAAAGAGTGGAGAGGGATGGACGATGCGAAAGATGGAGACAGATATCGAGTTTAGTCGATCGCGTTTCAAAGGAAACTGGATCGCGTTCGAATGTGGAAATTTGATGTAGCGCTTACAAGGTTTACGTCTCCTTTCAATTGGAATAGCACGGTTTAATCGAAGAGAAAGTATATTGTTCCAACGATGATTCCGTTGGACGGTGTCCTCTGATATCTATGTATAAGGTGTCTCGCCGCCATTTCACGAGGCAAGTTGGCGGGGTTAAAAATTCAGACCTCCTTTCGTTTCATTAATTAAGCCAAACTTTGAAGGAGTCGGCTAAAAGTCGACTCGTTTCCTTCTTGGAAGAGTTAGTGAACACGTTAAACAGCCGGGCTACGGTCTACCAACCTTCTATATAAGCGCTCCCCGGAAAATTGTAGAGAAGAGATGCCGGGAGAGGAGGAAAGAAAGAAAGAAAGGAAGGAAGGAAGGAAAAAGAAAGAAAAAAAAAACCGAAACGAACAGCGGTTTCGAGGAAAAATGAGCCGAAAACGAAGTCGGATTGGCCGAGGATCTATTTGGTTGTCGGATCATTTTGTAGAAGAGAAACGAGCCATATGCTTCGAATGACACGACTACCGGTATTTTTGCCTTGGAGCTGTCGTAAAATCGGGGATGAAAAATGGGGAAATTCGATTCCTGGCCCAGAAATGTTGAATACTCGAGCAAGGGAAAGAGTCAATTTTTTTTCAATGTTGCTCGCTACACGAGCGACAAATGAATGGACAGTTTTCTCATTATCGCGACGCGGTCAAAATTTTGGGTGTAATATCATTGAACCTGGCCGTGTAAATATTTAACCCAGCCTTGAAGAGGACAGAGGTCTGCGAGAGAAAGAGGAGGGAAGAGGGAGAAAACGAGAACGACAGTCGGAGAAAGGGAGAGAGAGAGAGAGAGAGAGAGAGAGAGAGAGAGAGAGAGAGAGAGAGAGAGAGAGAGAGAGAGAGAGAGAGAGAGAGAGAGATGAATTGGTGACTGCATATATCCCTTGTGGTGGTCGAGTGCGCTCGCTGTTTCAGTGGTAGTCGTGTGGGTGAGGGGGTGGTGACCACGTGACCGCCTACGGGCGCCATGTTAGGTACGAGGAGTGCCGGTCTCGCACGAAGTCGCACGAAGTTGGAGTCGCCATGTGGTCCTCGTGGGTTCAGCCGATCAATACCTTGC
The DNA here is from genome assembly GCF_003254395.2 of Apis mellifera. Lineage (NCBI taxonomy): Eukaryota > Metazoa > Arthropoda > Insecta > Hymenoptera > Apidae > Apis > Apis mellifera. Next base: position 19,838,252 of record NC_037638.1, read on the forward strand.
CGGCTGCTGGCACAGCCAAGAGAGTACGAAGTTATGCACGCGCAACGATGATGATGCCACCGACCAAGACGACGGCTTCGACATTTCGGGGGGTCACTGTTCTTTCTTGTCCCCCTCCTCCTCTTTATTTCCTTTACTCTTTATTTCGTTCGTCTTTTTTCTTCTCTTTGTCACTCATCGAGAATTGCAATTATTTTTTGTGAATCCAGTTAATGATCGAATTTAATAAACGCGGAAGGAGAACGGTTTTTAGGACGAAAGGAAGAAAAGAAAGGAAAGGAAGAAAAAAAACTTTCGTGCGATTTTCGTTTGCGCCTCGGTAGGTAGAAACTTATGCGATTGTCTTTGACCATCTTAGCTTAAGTGGAGTTGAGAATAACACGACTAAGACTGTTGTCCGACTTTGGCTTGTTGAGAATTTATCAGCCGTGCTCAATCCTTCGAGAAAACTACTTGAACAGATACCTCAAGTAGGTAAACTTGGTCCTAAACCATCACGAGAATTAAATTCGCGAAGTTAATGTGTCTTTTCTCGAAATTCTCGAATCTCGACGATATTTCAAGTCATCGCGTTACGTTACTCTACGATCTTTTCAACGTATATAAAAATTATATTCTCGAAACCGTTGCACCTACGATACATTTTCATTCGTTATTCATATCCACGAAATACGAATGCGAAACAAGTTTCACTGTCGTTTCACCTGCCCCTTCTCGTTACTCGCGCCAAACGTTAAAACGATGGAGGCGAATAACCCCGATAGTTTCCATTATTGAAACAGGCTGGCGCGCATCTGTTCCCTTGCCCTGAGGGACGATTATCCGCTACCTGCGTGTCTGTGGAGTACACGAAAGCGCGCGGTATCGGGAGAGAAACTCGTGGAGACATTTCGAGGCGTGTCATCCGTCTGTTCCGGCATCACTCGAAGTCTTGCCGTAGTAATACGCGGCGGAGGAACAAAGGTGGTGGCACGATAGCTCCACACCGATTGCCATTTCCAATATCATTCCCCCTCGCGTTGGACGGGGCATGTATATCCATTGGTAGCGCGTCGGGGAATTTGTCGTCCCTCTTACTTTCGCCCATCTCCCTTTTCGTTTTAGTAATCCACTTAATTTAATCCAGCACGCGAGCTCCATGTCGATGGCCCGTGTCTAGGAACCACGGTGAGTTTCTTTGGAATTCGACCGATTACCCGCCCTGCTCTGCAATTCTTTCCTTCTTCCCTCCGTGCTTATTCCCTTTGAACCGATCCTCCATGCCCAATGCATTATTCCACGTCCTTCCTCTCTACTCTTTCACGGGCTGACCTTTACACGCGAAATCGCGTTAACCAACGATCCATTTGTACCCCTCTGTGCGCCGCTATTCTCTCCCCCTTTTTCGATTTTCTTTTTTCCTTTCTTTTTTCACCGTCGCCGCACTTTGGAAGGTCGTGGTTCGTCTGGCATTTCGCGATAGGACAAAGCCTATATCTATATCGGAGAGAGAAAGAGGGATGGAATTGGAGGGAAGGAGAAAAACTCGACTCGTTTAATTGTTGTTCGAATCGCATCGCATTTTCGCGGGGAGGGGCAATAAATTTGCTTGCGATGCGGGGATCTCGAGAGGCGTGTGCTGGCCTCGTTGTTTGATTTCGTCATCTGCGTACATAATTAAGGGAGTGGCGCGTGAAATTATCGTGGAAGAAAGCTAGGACTTAATCCAGAGGTGTCAACCTAACGCATTCCCTCCCCCATTCTCGATTCCCAATAGCGGAGTGGTGGAGCTCGGTGGAGATGGAAATGGATGCATCGAGCGTCGATAAAATTTTGTCGTTGTTCCGCGCCACTCCTCCGCCATCCCTCTTTTACGACTTTCTCCGTCCGTAGCGCGGGCACATATATTTGTCTCTATCTCTTCGGGGAGGCAGAATAGTTGAGAGAGATTATGGAAAAGCTATGTGCTCCGGAGAGAGATAACGGATGTTCGGCTGCAAGTTACGGAGCGAGAGGAGGAAGATAGAGGGATGCTGCTGCGAAATGATGAAAGAGAGTACGAAAGAGACAAAACGGACGGCGAACTGGAGCGTGGTTGGGAGGAGGGGGGCGGAGAGGGGGGGGGAAGGAGAGGGGAATGGGGGAGAAGGGTCCGTTCTCGGGACGAGCCGGCCCAATCCGGCTTTACCGTCTCATCATGCAAATTGTACGACTGTGGGATAAGTGAAGCAGTCGCTGCTACTCGTCCTCCACGCGTGTTACTCTTCTCTCGAGAAGAACGAAACTATCTACGATCGGTTGTAATAAACCTTGCCTGTTTGGAAAGTGATATGGACTTCTTAATTGGAAATGGGAGCTTTCCAAATTTCCAAGTTTTATTTATCTTTATCGCGTAAAATTTGTCATCGATTTATGTATATAGTACGCAGTATGCAAACGCAGTTTTCGAAAAATCAACATCGTGTATGTTTTCCGGTTTGAAACTTTGTATCAAGTTCTCTTCAAAGAACCAATTTCGACTCGAGAAGAGAATACGAAATGAAGATTTCAAAAATCCATTACTCACCGGTGCTTTATTAATATCGGCGTGTACTACTCTACTCTCTCTCTCTCTCTCTTCAGCATCGACATTCGCTTAATTCGCTGTACGAAAACGCTGTACGAGAAAGAAATTCGACATGTCCTCGCGTTTTGAGAGAGAAAGAAGAAAAAAGAAGAATAAAAAAAAAAGCAACGCGGTGGCCTGTTTGATATGAAACGAATACTTGAAGCGATGAGATGAGGTTAATCATCCTCTGTGGGATTTGGAGGGCAACGTTCACGATAAATTTAATCCGCGCGAAATCAAAACGTTGTGCGCGGACCCCCGTGTATTTTTTACGAGGGAAACGCGCGTTCCTGGTTAAAAGGTAACCAGGATTTTTTCGTTTCCCGTCTAGTGCGCATTTAAAAAGTTGGCCCAGAGTTTTGAATCAGCTCTTCCAGTTATGTTCTCGGTTATTTGGGAAATTAGCAACTCCGGGCTACCGGGTCTAAAGTCTATTCGGTTGGACGCCGTAATAAAAATATAGCGAGCGTGCACAAGAGCTTCACGAGCGAGTTCACGTTGCCATGGCCTGGACTACGCGTTGTTCCTGCTAAATTCTATCCGATCTCTCTCTCTCTTTTTTTTTCCAAGGTCTTTTCTCTCCTCGTCCACCACCTCCGCTAACCGATTCCATTCTTTTCTCTCTCTCTTTTCCTTTTTCTTTTTCTTTTCCTCGCGGTTTTCTCCCCCTCCCTGTTTTCGACTTTAATCCCAGAAGCGAGGAGGAAATAGTGGCGCGTGTACTTAACGCTTTAAGAACGTGGCATCCGCGCTGCTGCGCTGTCTGGGCACGTGCGCCTCTTACGACCCCCTTCCCTCTATTCCCCCCATTTTCGTTTTCCTTCTTTTCCTGACCGTTGCGTGCGTCTCTTTCGTTCCTCCTTTATACTCCTCGCTTTATACTCCAACTCTTTCCATCGCGATTCTCCTTACGATTGCCCCTTTAGGGTACGGCGAGTGGACGTCGAAAGGGTTGATCGATCGATCGGCGAACGACAGGAAAGAAAGGCAAGAGAGCACTTTATAAATACGGCCGTTTTAATAATAAAAAAAAATTGATGGGTAGCAGGAGATGAATTTGACGAGTGTCGTTAGCCGTTTAATTACCGTTGAATCATCGGCGTCACGCATCGAGAGTTTTCTCTCGTGGAAAATGGAATTTCGTTATATTCGTATCTTCGACGAATCGAAAGAGTCTGCGTTTTTTTTTTATAAGTCGTACACCGAGATCTATTCTATTATCATTAATTTTGTAATTTGACTCGTTTTTTTCTCCCCTCTTTTGATTCCTTTGTTCGAAAGCAACCGAAATACGATTTAATTAGTTGAATCGATGAAACGGACGTAAACCTCGCGCGTTTACTTTCTTTCTCGGGATCATCTCCCCCTCTCTTCGAATAATTATCGAGAAAATTCGAACGAGAGAAGGTAGAATTTTATGAATTAATTTGCGAGTGCAAAGGATTCGTGTGTTATTTCTGGGGTGGGCTTATGCTTTTGATTTATTATGTATCGTGAGTTAGCAAGAAGCTGACAGGATACAATTTCATAATTATTATCCCTGGAAGAGGTATAAAGAAATGGCCTTCCATTGGCTAATCCCGCGTTTCCACGGGGATACATTTCATTTCGTTGTATTTTTTTTTTTTTTATTTATTTGTTTTATCATAGTTTTCTCCTTCCCTTTTTCTTTTTTCCCTTCCTCCAGATGCATATTTATCCGCATCCGTTTTAAATTATTTCTTTCTTTCTTTTCTTTTCGCTACGTACATTTGAATTCGTTTTGTTTATCATTGAAAAACACATTACGATCCGCGTCGCTTTATTAAATTTGCGAAATAAGAGGAAACCTTTGATCCCCCAACTATAATTTCCATCGAACCGTTGTAATTTCGTTCAAGCTCCTATCCTATTCACAATTCGATCGCAAACTCTTGACAATAAATTCGGCCGGTTTATTGTTCGTCGAACGATGAGCGTAATCGAGTTAAACGGAATACAGTATTATCATTGTCCAAATACGCATCCCGGCTCTCGAATGCGCTGCGCGCGATGTATGTCATCTCTGCCAGCTTCGTTAAAAGAATAACGAATCCTCTTCGTTCTTCTCGCGCGACTGGTATTTCAATACCAGAGATTTCGAAAATATCGATTCTTCTTTTCTCTCTCTCTCTCTCCTTTTATAAATACAATTTAGATAAAGTTTCTTAAATTTTAGATCGGAGGAGATTAAATTTGACGATGACGCGATATTTCATAGCACGGAGAGCGTGTTAAACGAGGGAATACTGTCGACACCACTCGGACAAAATACGACGTCGCGAGCCAATCAGTTATTCCATCGACGAACCGTCGTTACGAGCGTATCCAGCAACGGTTCGCGTTTGTTTCTGCACACACGTTATGTCGATGTAGCGTCAGTTTTATTGGCAATTTCAGAAATTGCGCCCGAGACGCGAGTGTCGTCCATTTTCTTTGCCGACAGATGTCTCCGATGAAACGAAGGCCGGACCAAATTCTCCTCGTTTTTTCTCGTTACGCGCGCTCTTTTTTCTCTCTTTCCCTTCCCTTCCCTTTTCAAACAGTCGGACAGAGTTGGAACATAAGTTTCACTTTGTAACCATTTCGAATTGGAAACCGTTATACTGACTTATTGGTTCGTGATCCGTTTGGACACGTGGCAAAGGGAGAGGTGGAAAAAAAAAGGAAGAAAGAAAGGAAGAAAGAAAAAAAGAAAGAAAGAGGAAGGGAGGGGAAGAAAAGTGCAAGTTCGACCTCTCCCTTTGTCTTTCTTTCGCGGTACGCTCCGCCATCGGCGACGAGGATAATCGAAAGTCGAACGAAACCAGGCCAGACTCGCTCGCTGCCAAATCGTTCCCCGAATTTCTTCCCTTTCTCGTCTCCCCGTTTCCCCAGATCGAAGAAACTTGGTATTGTCCCGAGGAAAATGCCTCGAGGACGAGTTTTCGAATGAAAATCGGCCCCTCCCTACCTTCCCTCCCTCCATCTTCTCCTCCGCCGGAAAACATTTTTGGACGAGCGTTTAACGATTTAAATAATCGCACGAGAGAAAACTGCATAACTTTTTTTTCTCTCTCTCTCCCCTCGTTGTTTCGATTCGTTTTTCTCGCAATTAGAACAAGTTTGTTTGGATATTTTCATCGTCCCTTTTTTTCTTCTCTCCGTTTTATTATTATTTTCTCTTTTCGTCTCGCTCACTTGTTTGTCCACGCTTTTGCCGTTTCCTTTTTCTCTTTTTTCCTTTTTCTCCCTCCCCTCCCCTGTCTACAATTACCTTTTCCAACAGAGACGATTTACTCGCCCTTCCTTTTTTCTTTTTTTTTTTTCGTATTTTATTTCTCGACCGAGTTTTGGCAAGCGAGATTGACGTTCGGCAATATTTTCGAGCAGATTTATCGCGCGCACACGGCCAATCACGTCAGCGAGCTTTAACGGTGCATATAAATAAAAAAGCTGTTAGTTGAATGAAAGATCGTCGAGGGAAGAGGGGAAGCTTTGTTATCGTTCGAAATTGCGTCGAGAAGTATCGTCTTGGAGGAGTGGATATTTTTCATTTTCCCTCCCTCCCCTTTGCGGATGTTGGGCGTTGCACGGACCAAACCTCTCCGTCCTTTTGCTCGAACAAATTGAACGAAGCAACGAGAGGACTCGGATAGTTGACCGATTTCTCTTTTTTCTTTCTTTCTTTCTTTTCATCCTCTTCTTCTTTTTTCCACTCCTCCCTTTTTCCCTCCCTTTCTCATCCACGGTGAGAAGAGTGGACTGGTTCCAGGTTGGGACCAGTTGTACCACCGACTCCGATGTACTCCGTTAATGGCGGTTACACACTCGAGGGTTGCGCCGGTGTACACGAAACTACATAGTTGGCCAGCCTCGGTGCATAATTATCAGTCTCCGAAGCACGCAGTGTGCTAATTACAGGATAAGGTATTAGTTCACGACGTCAGGCGTGTTAGGGTCGGTGTAAATATTTGGCAAGGGCCGAGGTACCGGAGTGGGGCCAATGTCTCCTCCCTTTTTCCCTGGTCTCTCGTCTTTAAATCGCGAGAGAAATTGAATTTTCCTTCGTGATAAATAATACGATGGATCTCATTTCCTTTTTTCCCCATTTTTTTTTTTTTGGGAGGGAATTTTTATAGATTTTTTACACACCCCAGTCAGTATTGATTGGAACAGAATTATTGTTTGTCGGGGAATTCTATATTTTTCCCTCTCTCTCGTTGTTTTTATTATTATGCGATTCATGCGTTTTTCTTTCTTCCTTTTTTTTTCCTCTCCTCCTCTCCCTTATTCGAATCTATCTCTCTCTTGAATCGAGCGAGTTTTTGGATCTTGATCGTCGGGTAGACGAAAGCGTAGACTCGGATGGAAAAAGTGAAATAGGACCGAATTAATCGAAGTTAAACACGGATTAATGGCATTTTTTGGGAAGGTTGGGAGCTCGACCCACGGCGAAACTACGTTTAAATATTTGACTTTCGGCGTTGTCGGTGTCGATTGGATTTCGCTCGGCTCGCGCATCCGCGGCGAAAATTCGGCCTCGGCCCTCCGTATGCGCTTTTCAAACACACGCGGGCCGCGTTCGTTTTCGAGCGCGTTTCCCATCACGATGGCTAAAGCCTTCAATGGAACATTTATCCGTCGATCGGTCGCCAAAATTTTCGTCAAAAGAAAGGAAGAGGCGTTTGGTCGGGGGGAGGGGAGGGTTTGGCCTTCTGCCCTTGGCTGCTCGATTGTCCGGTTACCAACCCATCCATCCATCCACCCGTCCGTCCATCGCCGGTAGGCAAGCCAATTTGTCGGTTTTCCAACGCGCGGAAACGCGCGACCAATGCGCGTTCCCTTTTCGCCGAAATTTTCGGGTCGAAAATCGATTCGCTTGCCCGTCGAATAGCTAGCTGTGGTAGCGTCGCGGATGGAGAAGAGATGAGCGCGACGCGAATCCTATATAAGCGAAAAAAGAGGAACAATCGACGTGGTTTCCATCCACTTGCTTATCCACGTCGTGCACACGCGCGGGCCAAGGTGGTGGGGAAGGGTGGTGCACACGGTTACGTACATGTATGCCGTATAAACATATATTACGTTTCCCGAGTACGTTACCTGAATACCTGGGGTAAAAGTGATTCCGAGTCGCGCTCGTATTCCCGAGATTTTATATTCCGGATGCACTCGAGTTTACAAATATCGACTACGAGGAAGCCGGTTTCTCTGGGCGCGAGAGAAATTTGCTGAAAAATCGTAGCATCCGGGAGAGGGGACGTTGCTCGTGCGCGGAATAATCTTGTCACGTGCCCGGAACACGATAATTTTTTTTCATTTAATCCGCGGATCGGACGACGATGCGTCGCGCGGATCTCTACGGATGAAATTAATCGAGCCGATACGCGAGGACGATCTCGCGGAAAACTCCTCTTCTTGCTCGATTTTCGAACTTGAAAATCTGTATAATACACGATATTCCGCGAATAACGGATAAAAATAATCGCACCGCAGGGTATCCCGCGAGTACTCGAGCGGATATTTAATGCCTCGGTGTACGGTCTACTTTTTCTCACCGGTCCATAAAATTTTCATAGCGCTGTAACGCACGGATTCTCGTTCCTTTCACCCGGAAAGGAGGAATGGGCGTTGTAAGTGGCGCGTGCATTCACCAATCGTTCCCCGAACTTGTTCCCCCGTCACCCTCGTGAATTAATCCCGATTAAAACCGGCTAACGATGGAACGATCCGGTCGCGACGAAACTTTGTAGCCTCTGACGGAAGTTTTTTTGTAGTCGAAACTAATAACGGCTGATATTAGCGTTTTTTTTCTTTTTTTTTTTTTTAGGTCGCGATAATTCAAATTTAAGGGATGTAATTCAACCACCCCCTTCAAACGTTGCCGCGTTTTCCCCAGAAAGTGTTAACACTCGGGAACTCGTGTTGGGGATGGGAAAATGTTTTGACAAAAATTGGAATGGCTTTTGGCACGAGACGAAATATTTTCAACAATGCTTGAAAAAACACTCCGTCCGCCATGTTTATTTGATAAGTTACAACTATTATTCATAAAGCAAAAACCATCGAACTTTTTCACTCCCATAAAAAGACAATGCGAGCGAACAAGTTCTCGTCAACAAGTTTCCATTCTTATCGAAATTTTTCCATCTCCTTTTTTTTTTTTTTTTTTACACGCGTTCCATTGCAATATAATTCCATATCTCGGCAATAACGATACATTGTGTATTATGATATTCCTTCCTTTTTTTTTTAATCGTCAAAATAAATAAATCGATCGAAAGAAAAGAGATCGGATTATCGATCGTCCCGGATTATCTCTTAATTAATAAATAAACGCGTGACGACGCAAGACTACTTTTCGACACACATACACACACGAATAACCACGATCGATACCCATTAGTCGTCGAAATAAATGCTTGGAGCAACGGGGATACACGCGTATACCGATTTACCGCCACTTTAAAATTATTGGCTTATGGGAGGCGCACTAGGTCGATGACGTCACCTACCCGATATACACACACTCTCGACCGCGGACACATTAATTAAAGCGTACATTTCTTATCTGACCGTGCACGTAATGCATGTTGGTCGCGACCAACTTCTCTCCTCCACCGGCCTCTAAAAGGAATGATACGGGCCGCGTTGGGTAGCCCGCGTGGCGGCGCGAACGCGAGCCGGGCGAAACGACGTTACTTTAATAAGCTCTAATTATATACAGTTTTTCCCTTCGAAGGAAGGAGAGATAACGCTTAAGCAGGTCGAGTATAAATGTTACGTGTGTGTGTGTGTGTACGTGCGTGTACACACATTGTACACGCCGAGCGGAATTTCTCCCCGCGAGTTAATTGGACCGCTAATCTTTGAACCGATTACGAACCACGCGTAAGTATTTTTTTTTAAATCCACCGATTTAAGAGATTTCTACGCACGAAAAAAAATTATTTATCGTCGAAAGTTTCCATCGATGATCGAAATTTAAATCGTCTCGATGGGAAGAAGAAGAAGAAGAATATACGGAATCGTAGTTTCGTCTACTATTCTTTACGATATAATCGAATCTCAGGCTTATAATTTCACGTATGCTTGAATTTACAACGAGTATCAAAATCACGTTCATATCACGTTTCACGCAAGGGGGAAGGGAGTAAGGGTAAATCCTAATCGTGCAGCAAATACAGGCGCATCCGAAGTTGTACTCGCCGTTCGATTCTGATGGCTTACAAGTTGCGAGAGATCGATGCACCGTGGTCCTTCCTGCTGGGAACACGGGAATGTCAACGTTTGCTCCATCTGTTAGGATCGCCGCTATCCTCCGGTGGTGTACCCGTTTCGCGATTTCCAGTGTCCATGCAACTGCACGAAAACTATCCGCTCCCAACTAGCCCAGACTTGTATATCTCTCGCTAGAACAAATTCGGGTTAATCCTCTTGTTCCGTTATTTAGATGCCTCCCCCGCTTTTTCTCCATTGCTCGCGAATAAAACGATCGAGGCCAAGAACGGAAGCCTTTTTTTCTCTTTGCTCGATCATCTCCTTCAATTTGGAAAACGCGACACGTTTTCTCCAGTTTTTAGAAGTTCTCTCTCCTTATTCTCCTACACATTTTTTTCTAAATCTTTTCTTGTTCGAGTACGTTGGTACTCTCGAATCCGTCGCTCTCGAGGTCGCTTCGATGGAAAAAGTCGCGTGCGTGGAAAGTTGACCTGGGTGAGGGAGGAGAGGGGAGGGGATAGGTTTGCGCGTCACGCGCTTTATCACGAAGATAGTTTTCGAGAGCATCGTTATTTCCACCCCGATCAACCCCGATTTTTTTTCACCGGCTTTCCCAGATTTCCCATTGGGAAAATTTCTCGCCTCGCATCATCCCCGTTATATTCGAAATGATGGAAAATGGTGGAAAATCGGGGATAGATACATGGATGAAGCGGGGGATGCGCGGTAATGGGCGGAGTGTTTTTCGAATGATTGTCGGCACGGTACAACTAGCCCGTGCTTTTCAATCCCGGCAGGAGGAGGAGGAGGTGGAGGAGGAAGGAAAGATCCGCTTTCGAGGATGAAACGCGACACAACCCTTTGCCTTCTTCCCTTTCCCACGTTTTTTTCAACCGTGTCCGCATCGCTGATTTATTCCACCTACTTTTCAAAATAAACGCGTCTCTCCGTAACCCTCCGCCTTTTATTTCCATCCCCCTCCTCTTTCCCTTTTTCCTTTTCGCTTTGCTTCTCCACCTTCTCTGTTTTGCCTTGGCGCAACCCTCCCTCTTTATCGGAAGGGACTCTCCCTTCTTTTCCACGCGTGGTTTTTCTACACGCCGGAGGAATGCGATTCGATGCGCGTGAATTAACGTTTAATTAACTCTCTATTTTAATGAATTTCGCACGTTGACGAACTCGTTCTTTCATTTTATATATATGTATATATATGTATGTATATGTATATATGTAGTGATTCAACTAGGCGTGACAAAGGGTGCGCGACGGGCTTGTACGGTTACGCGTCAATGGTTTTTTGCCGGCCCCCATTGTCGACACGATGCGTAGACATTCGGTTCGATCGCCTACTCGTGGCCTGTTGAAGCCAGCACGCATCGCAGTTCGATTAATAATTCAATTACAGTGCGAGCTAATTACCAGACATTGCCGTTCAACCGTGTTGTTCCCCGTGCGACTCGATACCGAATACGGTGATAATTGTACTGCGAGAAACAATTGTTTTCGACGGTCGGGAAACACCCCCCCTCCGATTCTTCCTCCACGGAGAACTTCTTCCGCCGTTCTCAATTACCCAGCCGAGTTTTCGAATCGAACCCTCGAAACTTCATCCCCTGTTATATTATGTATAAATGGGTCGTCCTGTATTTATTTTTTTTCTCCACGATGTACATTCGATACGACGAAAACTGGATTAATAATTTGATGAATCACTCGAATGCGGGATAACGTTGCGAAATTATCGTTGCGATGCAATTGTTACAATTCGTAGGGGATAATTGTACAGTTTGGTTAAGGTGGAAAAAATATGGAATACGCAATTGTTCGCGTTACGCTCGAAGCAACGGGCTTTAATGTTAATTAACTAGACGCGTGTCAGTGGTCTCGAATTTCTTCCATTCTCGTTGGCCGAAGGCGCAATATTGTTTCGATCGGGTAGGTGTTTCGATATCATCGCCTACCGCGAACGGAATCGATCGAGCCCCGGTATTCGGAAAACCGGTTCCCCTCCCCCGTCCAAAGTAGCGGTAGCCTGCAAATGGAATTGGCTTCGGCGAATGGAAATTGATTAGCGGACACATACACCCCTCTCTCGCTCCCTCCTGATCATTTTTCCTCGAGGAAATTAACCGCGTCCTCTTGGAACTTTGGAACGGGGACGAATAATAAATTTCTTCCGATGCGTCCGATTGGATTCGTGGAAGAGGCGGCGGGTAGTATTCGATCGTCGGGGTAATCTCTCCCCGCGGGAGAGGTTTGAAGGAGAGGAGTCAGGATTTTCGAAACGAATTAAAAAGCAGGGAAAATTATATCGGACGAGGGAGCGCATCGGGAGAGCGTTTCGAACAATTTCTCGTTTTCGCCTAACCCAACCTAACGAAAGTTGGAGAAGTCGAGGAATTGGGTCAGTCGAGTCGAAAAAGAGCGGCGGTGGCGGGTAAGGGGGCAGGAAATAAGGGTGCTAGGGTTTGCACGTGAGAAGACTGGAAGAAGGAGCATCGGTGATGGTGGGGAGGGAGGAGCGACACAGCTGCGCTGGCAACATCTCGTGGCGCAAAGTTGTGCGGCTGCAGCTGCATTCGACAAACTTTCGCGTATTTCATTTCGTTCCCTTTCCCGTCATTGATCCTTTACACGCTCTCGCGCGCCCCTTCTCCCTTCTTCTTCCTCCTCCTCTTCCTCCTCCTCCTCCTCGATGCGATCTCGCCTGATCAACGGTAATATATCGTATCGGTTCCTCGATACCGGGGATCAAGTCCTGAATTTCGAAATGGGATCATCGAACCTCCCTATATATATATATATATATCTCTATCTCGTCGCGTGGTCGTCGCGTGTTCTCTCCTCCTCCTCCCCTTGGAACGAATTTCGACCTTTCCCATCAGTCGCATCGTTTCCCTCCCTTCTTCCGTGTACGCAAATACCGGAAAGGACGAGTATGATCGAAATCCTCTCCTAGATTTCGGGTTACCTATCTTCTGTTTCTTGGAAACAGGGATCCAATCCCTCCCCTTTTTCATCGATTTTCCTCCGTCCCGAGCCTCTTGGAAATCTTGGAACGAGAAAGCGAGAGGGGAAAAAAGATCCCGGAATTTCGTCCTTTCCCTCTCTCTCCTCAACGAACGTCGATATAAAGGTCGGAATACCTCGTGTCTCGTGAATATTACAGGGCGAGGCGTGCGAGGGGAGCGCGCGTTTCGGGTGAGAGGAGCGTCTCCCTTCCCCCTCCCCCCCATCGTGTATATACATCGATCGAGAGGATCGACGCCGCGATTCGGTGCGGTCACGACGGATGAATTTCGTATGTCCCCGGCAAATGGTAAACAGCGAGGCGGGCGTTGGAGCTTAACTCCACCGCAAAGTTTCCACGTGGAACGCTCCTCTCTCTCTCTCGGCTCCCTCCTCCATTTTCCGCATACCCCATTCCTCGCTCCTTCCTTCCTCCCCTTTTGTTCTCCCTTCGTCGCCCGCCTCGGCCTGACCGCACGGCGGTGCAACGCGGCGGCTGTGGCGTTGCGTACGTGTGTAAATCCTGGCCCGCCACCGCTGGGTGTGGCACTTTGCAGCCGTGTGAATATGCATGTACGCGCGTGCAACGCCGCCGGCCGGCCCCTCGCAATACGCTCGTGTGTGCGTATCTCGCCCCCACGGTGTCCAAAGCGGGTGGTGGTGGTGGTGTTGTGTCGTTGCATAGCGGCGGCGGCCGCTGGGAAATTCGCCCGTGTAACGTAACCCGTCACGCTTGTGCACGCTTCTGCACAACCCTCGTCGTCCTCTTCCTCGTCCTCGTCTTCCTTCTCGTAGTCGCAGTCGACTCTACGGGGAGAATTTTTAAATTGGAGAGATCGATGAGCCGTCCCCTTCGATCGATGCGCCCCGCCGCGCGGGGACGAGAATCCTGCAGCAACAATTACCAGAGTTTTAAACCGGCAAGAGGTGAAGCAAGAGGCGAGGAAAAAGGAAAGAGGAGAGAAAAATAAAATGGAAAATAAGGAGGGAGAGCGAGCGTTGATCGATTTTCTCGCAGGAGTCGAGGACCGGAATGGAATGGAAATATCAATCGTTGGAGTGTCACGGAGAATCGGAAAAATATGCCGGGGAAGGGTGTAACGGGATGGAGCGCTAATGTGCTCGAGTTTCCATCGGCGACAGTCGTCTCGTGGCTCGAGTGGTGGCCGTCGGTGTGCTTGCAGCGGAAAGTGGAGAAGCGGTACCGGTACCCGGTAATCTGGACGTTACTACTCCGTCCAAGGTTTAAATTAGCAACTCGAACCGATTCGAGCGCGAGTTCCCAACTCGTGAAAGGGGAGGATATAAATGGACGAAAGGGGGAAGGTTCGAAGGGAAACGAACGATTCGGATTTATATTCGGCTCCAGTTTAGAATTTCTTCGTGAACTAGAATTGAAAAGAAAAAAAAAAAGAGAAATAGAAAAAAGGAGGAGGGGGGAACACGTCAGAGCGAGCACAGTTAATGGAGCGGGACTCGAGTTTATATAGGGTGGGTTTTAGGATAGGTAAAACGACATAACGAACAATTTTTTTTTTTTTCCCCTCTCTCTCTATTTTTCTTTTCCGTTTTGTCGAAGCGTGGGGAAGGGTGGCGGGCAATTTGCGTTCGGCGCGTGTGACACACACGGAATGATATTCACGGATAGCGTTCACCCGCGTGGAAACGAGTACAACCTCGTGTATAACTCTTTTAACAAAAGTTTTGATCGGGCACCGATCGTTTTCAGCTATGCGTGCGTTTGATTATTCTTAATCGGCCGTACATGTGTGTACGTGCGTCAATTGATTTATTACGGGGTTTCCCCACCTCGTAAAAACGCGTCTGTTTTCTATGGAGATAAATCGAGTTTAAAACATTTCGCTTCGATTGATTTATCGGGTAATAAAAAATCGAAGGACGGCCAGAAATCGTTTCCACGTTTGATGATTCTTTTCTGTTTTCCTGTTTTTCCTTCTTTCTATTTTCTTTTAACCATGGAAACGCGTACGATCGCGTACGATCGCGAACTCTCCTCCTCTTTTCTTCCCGAATTTCGAGAATTTCTTCGCGATCGATTTCCACGATAACGATGGATCGGAAAGAAAGAAAAGGAAGAAAATCGGCGGCTTGGAGAGCTTGGAGCTTGGTTTTAATTATTTTTCGCCGTGACTATGACTTGGCGCGGATTTCCTGCGGCCAAGAACACCGGGATTAACGAAGTAATTTCCGCTCGGCGACGTTGCCCTATAATTGGCACAAAAGATCTCGACGAAAACGTTACCTTCACGGTTCGTTTTGCTCACCCCTCCTCTCTTAAGCATTCGCGTTAATACGTTATTTCCGTCTGAAAGTCATCGGGTATCGTATCGCAATGTAACGTAGTTTCCAACTTTACGTGGATTTTTATTACAATTAATCCAACCATAATTTATTAACGCGATTAGAAAAAAATCGCCATCGAATCGAACGTTTGACACGCACGATTTATCAAGCTTGTTCATTTCACGCTTACATCGAGAAGCTTGGAGACGAATGAATTTTTCAATGAAATATATATATATATATATATATATATATATAAAGAAGTAAACACGGTAGCATTCATCGGAAACAGAATGGTGGTAAGACTTCATTCGGAAAGAGTCTCATTCATGAGGATGCCTACCGGTGCAGTTGCTGTCTTTCCGCAGGAAGAGCATTTATATTCGCCGGCTGAGAGTATTACGTAAACGTGGCCGGCATATCGCTAATCTTCATCGCTGTTGTAACCGTTGAATAAATAATTAATACAATCGATTCGTGTTCGTAATGTTAAACGCTCGCTTGTATTATAAATTATAATGTCTGTTATAATTCGCTTATTGTTAAAGGGAACTCGAAATTGTTGAAACGAGATTCGTAGACGGAACGAAAATATATATATATATATGCGTCGCTCAATTTCATTCCTCTCCAATTCTTAATCTTCGATGGGTGTCGAAAATGAATCGAAATAAGCTTTCTCCCTTTGGGAGAGGGAGGGGAGGAAAGGAAAAAAGGAAGAAAAGTTTGCGCGTTAAGAGCGTTTAACGCGTCTCGCGTAAATCCTCGCGAAGGAAAGGTGTCCCAGAAGCGTCGTCTTTTCCCGGCCGCGCGCTATTATTAATTTCGTAATTAATATTTACTAGGCCCGCGGCGCGCTCGAGCTCATTAGCATTCGTCGCCACGTGCACGCCGTCGCCGCCGCCGCCGCCAGCATTTTAATTCGAATCTTTCTTGAACCGAAAAAAGAATGCCGCTCTCTCTCCCTTCCCTCCTCCTGTATAACTCTTATAATCTTTATTCCTCGTCAATTTGTCGCCACTGTAAGTTACGTATTAAGAAATCGTGTCGAATGGGGAAAGAATCGATCGATTCAATCGTCTTTTACGACCAATTGTTATGATATATCGATTCTCTCGAATAATTAATCGAGAAGTGCGTATTATTCTATCGTATACATTCGAAGTCGGATGAAACTAGTCGAGTTATTTTCAATCCGTTTTCAACTCGTGTTGTTTGATTTTCAATCAAATCAAGAGGATAGATTTCGAGGCAGTTTCTCAACTAGAATTGAGTTATATTTGTTTAATATAAGATGCTTATATTAAATAGAGAAAATTGTCAGAATTATTATTATTAATCTTGAAATTCTCGAATGGAGGAAACTATGCGCACGATCCTTTTTTTTATAAAAAAAAAAAGAAAAAAGAATTAAAGACAGGTTAATTAATCCGGAGTTAAATTTGATATGACTCTCGCGATGAATATTTTATCGATTCCACTACATTAAAATGCGAGAGCTCGTGTTTTCCTTTTGAAAAGGTTCGCGTGACAAATATAAAAAAAAGTAACAATTACATCGTAAACCGGATGAAAATTTATTTTATACGTGACGAAACATTGGCAGCATCCCTTTCGAAAGCAAAATGGAGGGACAATTTAATAAGTCGATAAACGCGTTAGTGCCTATGCACATGAGTGTATACTGGACGCTCGCGTTGATGGCACCGCCGAGAACAAAGGCTCTCTCTCTCCTCTCCCTCTCTCTTTCTCTCTCTCTGGATACGCGAGCTTTTCTACGCGAGTTTTTCCGTTGTTTTGTTTCATAATTTCATGACGGTGCCGTTGTATTATCACACGGTCAGAAGACTTAAACGTTGCCCGCCAGATTTATCTCGACTAGCAGAGAGCTAAATATATATATATATATATATATATTTCCTCGGTGCCTTTGCCACGGAGTTAACCGTGTCCGCCAACCCCCTTGAGCGGGGGTTGCTTCTTCAGTTTGGCGAGCATACGCAATTTCAGATACGAGCGTAATGGTTGCTACTTGCCACCTCAGCCTTTTGTCTCTGTAATTTTCGCCTCGTGCTCGACGCCTCGCTTGTTCCTGACCTCGATCTCGCTTTGACGCCGCTCGAGAGAGTATGCCGGCCGAAACAGAGTAACGAATCTGTCTAAAACGCAACACTTGACGATTTCTTTACGAACGGAAAAAAAAAAGGGAGGAGAGAAAGAAGAGTCTTTTCTTTTAAAGTCGAAGCGAGTTTTTCTAAGTAGCTGTGTGCTTCCTTAGAGAGAGAGAGAGAGTTAAGTGTATTAGCTATCATTTTCCTCTGAAACCGTGGAAAATCGTTCCCGCCGATCGTTTCATCGAATCTCTGTCGTAAAAATATCCAACATCGATTCGATCCTCGGCCTTCGAGTGTCTTTTCCGTTCCTCTCTCTCTCTCTCTATGTGTACACACGTCTGGCTGTACGGCGCGCTCATATACGGTAGCATCATTCGGTAAATAGTGGAATAGTTGCAATTTCCCCGAATAAACAGTACTTTCGGTGACCAGGCGGCAAGATGGAAAATCGATCCAGCGATGAGCTTCCAACTCTGTCCCGTCCCTCTTCCGCTTTGCTCGCCCGTTCTGCTCACCCATCATCGTCGACCTTTACCCCTTCTTTTTTTCTTTTTTACAAGAAAAACAAAATTGGCACGACACGTTTGTCGAAGTGTCTCTCTCTCTCTCTCTCTCTCTCTCGTCTCGAACCGTTATTATCCTGATCGTCGAAGGGGGGACGGACGATTCGAAAGCGATTCGAGGTTAATTCTATGAGTGGCCTGGCATACGTTCGAGTGGACGATTACCCTTCCCCAATTGACGACAATTGTCCGTGACAGGGATGGGAAAGGGGAGTAGGAGGGCGAGAGAAAAGTGTCGAGAGGAGGGTGAAGAGAGAAGGTGAGAGAAAAAGGAGGAGGGGAGGCTGGAAATTTCATCGCGTCGAATCGCATTTGAAACGCGTTGGAAGTTTTCTCGCTTTATTTCCTCGTTGCTAAACCGCTCACGTAGAATGAATGGATAAAGAAGAAGAAGAAGAAAGAGACGGAGAAGAGGGATGTATTCCGGTCAAAGTTTCGCATAATTTCGCGCGGATTTTCTCCTCATGGTGGTGTCAGTGTGGCGGTGGACCATTTTCATTTGTCGCGATTTACTACGGTTAACTGCATCGGAGGCACGCACACACCGGAAGTTTAACGATTAGATGATGCTTCAAAGTTTCGCGCTTTTCAACCCTCATTACCGCCTCACAACCTCCCCTCTTTCTCCCAGACCACCCAGAATAGACTTGTTTTGCGCGCGACGGAAGCCGCGCTGTTACATAACCGTAACAAGATCGAAAGCCGCGAGGAACACGGTTGGAATACGTTTACGATTTCCCCGGAAGAAGAAGAAATCTCGGCCGATATTATCCCCGTTGCGCGAATCTCTTCTCTCGTTGTCGACTTGTTAACGATAAAAAAAAAAAGAGAGAAAAGGAAAGGAAAGTACGTTTGATCGATAAGAAAGTACGCGTGCTCGTCGCCTGGAATCTCCTTGCGTTTCAATTTCTTTCCCAACAGGGAAAGAGGGAGGAGAGATCAAAGTTTGCTCATTCAGATGGTGTCGGTCGGACGATATCCGAATAGTAGTTGCGTTATGCAAACTAGAAGACGAGTTGGTTAGAGAGAGAGAAAGAGGGAGAGGAGAGTCGTGGCGCGATATTGGCCGGTTATATGTTGACCAATGAAATCGGTTTTTGGAGTCGTAACATCCATCGGTTTCCGCTTCGATATTAGAATGCATCCAACTATCTTGCGGATAAAGATGATCGGCCACCACCTGCCTCGCTTCCTCCTACGATCCTGTATTCCGTAGAATCGAGAGCTGGGTGATCTCTCGCGCGCTGATCTCTCTCTCTCTCTCTCTCTCTCTGTCTCTCTCGGTCTCTCTCAGCCGGTTAGGTCCGTTCCGTATTTGCCTCGTTGGAGGCGAGCGTCGTTCGAAATTAATTTAGCGAAGAAATTGCTTGTCCCGACACGTGATTAAATCCTCCCCGCGGGAGGATCGATAATAAGAAAATTCGAAGCGGATGGGAACGACACGACGACGAATTTTCTATCGAGATTGTTAGGCCAAACTCTTAGGCTATTTACCCGGACGAGATTAAACCGATTCTCGAAATTTCAATATCCGATCGATTGGAAGCTGGGCGCTGCTCCGATGCTCGATGACCCGATTGTTCCCGCGGAACTGTATACCGCGGCGTATATTTATATACGCGAGCCTGTGGTCGATGTTTCCGATTTTTTCTTCCAGGATTATTCCCTCCCCTTCCTCTCTTCGATCGGTGTACAATTACGACGCATCCAGGATACTTTGATCCGTGTCGATTACAGAGGGAGGAAGGAGGGAGGGAGAGCAACTCGACACTGCCGTGCTTTTCCAACTCTCGATCCTTCGATCGGCGAGAAATTTTTCTCGCGAAAAAAAATGCAGCACGAGAGCTTTTTATCTCCTTTGTTGCGTGACGCTTCTCCACTCGTCGTCGTCGTCGACGTCTTGTTGACTCGACTCAACGAGAGGACAAGGGGTGAGGAGGGGTGAAAAGGAGAATTATCATCGTTCCTCGTTTCGTAAACGCGATAATAATTAATAAAGGTATATAATACGATCTTTATATCATCGTCTCCCCCTCGCGAGATTAAATAATACACAGCCAGTCGGCATAATGCGACTGGTGGCACCCTCTCCGTCTCGACATAAGTCGAGATTGGGGGGAGGGAAACGGGAGCAGCCGTGGTGTACTCGTGGCCCTAATTATAGGCGAGAGAGCGCGATACGCGCTGCAACGTGTGCTATGCACTCGTAGCAATTAATCTGTCGCCGGGATTATCTGTTCCGAGATAATAGGTATTCGCGGCCACCGATACCGGAGGATAATTAAATCAGCGGAGAAGACATACCGCCGCGATTCCAAGTAATTACGCGCCACGGTTTTCGGTCGACGAGTTAAAAGGGGGAAGAGACAGAGAGAGAGGGAAAGGGAAAAGGAGAGTTTTCCTCCCTCCCTTGGCAGGAACCAGCGCGTTCTCGTTAATCCCGGCCGACGAAGGAAGGGGACACGTCGCTCTATCGGCCTTTTAACGTTTTAAAATTCGCTTCCGGTAGGAGGGAAACTTTTCTCTTTTTATTTTTTCCTCGCTGCAACTGGCTTCGATTCAGGGTCGCGCTTTTCGAAAAATTTCCGTTAGAATTTAAATAATAGAATAGCAGCCGGCCATGGAACAGGATGGAATCGGGGGAAGATAGGAGTTTTATCTCTGGGTAAAAATTGGCGAATTTCGTCGAGCCGCAGAGTTTCGATCGAGTCGCGAGATCTTATCTTACACGTGGACGATAATGACAAACGAAACGTCGTTACGAGGTCGGAAATTAAAAAAGGTTGGAGCTTCGTTTCGAGGTTGGGAACGCTCGTTAGTTCCGGGAAGGAAATCGTGGGAAGGCTCGTTTCGCGGTGGCGAGAAGAAAGAAATATATAGCGCGGGGGAGAGACGAGCTCCCTTAACTGCGCGATTACTGCGTTACGGCTGTTCGTTGGAATAAAGATGCGGCCATGACTATGGAAAGAGTATGGTGCAAGGTGCTCGTCTCGAAGACGAAGGCTTGAATGAACGCGAAGGGATGGAGGGAGGAGAGGGGGAGTGAGTCCGAGGGAAAGGTTACTGGATAGCAGGGACAAGGGGAAGAGGAGGAAGGAGAAAGGAGAGGAGAAGGAATATAGAGAAAGAGAGAGGAGGTCTCATTAGGAGCTCTAACGACCCGAGTGCAGTACTCCCATCCCTATCGTGCTGAATCACCCCCTCCCTCCCCTTTTCTAGCGCACATTCTCTCCCTCCGACACACGAGCGCCAACTTGGCACACACCGACGACTCTTGCCAGGGTTCCTCGTGTTCACCGCCACTACCCTCCCCCCTCCTGTCCTTCCAACCCTCCCTCTTTGCCCGCTGGTTCGCGCAACCCCAATCTGAAAGTCAAATTTCCTCGTGGCAACGGTAGATGTCGTGCTCTTTCTCTTCCCCTCCCCCTTTGCACCCCCTGTCTCTCTATCCTCGTTCTTGTCTCCTCTATCCGCCGGATACCTTCGCTCCTTGCTCCCTGGCCAACCCCTTTAACCGTCCCACCCCCAGCTCCGGCAATAAAACTGATAACATCATCGGGAATGTAATTACGCGCGGGAGGACGAAGCCGCGCGGCCGGGAACGTTGAATCGAATTAAGAAGATACCGACTCGCTCGACTCACCGTGGTCACCGCTCTCTTTCGCTTTTCACGCCGTCCGTTTAATTCCACGGGGGAGGGCGGGACGCGCGAGTGTGTAAATGTGTGTATGTACGCGGGAGAAGAAGAAAGGGTGATAGATCGGCGCCCCGGTAAACCATTCGTTCCCTTGGTTCCTTCTCTGCGCCCGCGAGTTATCCGCCAAGTAACTTGGATTTTTGCCATCGGACGATGTACAAGGTGCTTTCAGAAATGGCGATCCTCCTATCTCCTCCCTTCCCTTCCCTCTCCCGTGGTCGTGAAACGGGTCAATTCGGTCGTTGCTTCTTATCTCGGATAAGAAGTGTCCGCAAAAGAAAAAAAAAAAAAAAAGAAGGGGACCCTCGAGTACGTGTAAGAATGTGCTCTCTTTGTAGTTGGCCGGCAATAAAAGCGATAACATCGGCGGGAACGTAATTACGAGGACGAAGGTGGGGTTGTAGTCGGCGGATCGAATTAAGAAGATATCCTATCCTATCCTGTCCTGTCGTGGCCGTTCGCGACACACGTTTTTCAATGTCGACGTGGTGCGCGTGGCCCGAATTAAACGCTTAGCGTCTTCGTTTCTTCTTCTGCCAACCCTGTCGAGACGTGTCCACGCTTTGAAAAAAAAAAACGAAAACGAGAGAAGAGAGAGAAAGAGAGACGCTCGAAACTCGAGGAATATTCCGTATTCAAGTGCACGGTAACGAAACTAGCGAACCGCTTGGAATACGATTACACTCGTAAAGAAACAAGTTGGTCCGGAATCGAGGAATGATTTCGAATAATGGCGCAGACATATTTCGTTACTGGGGTGAAGCTCACGTTTCCGGTTCCGCGGACTCCGGGACTTGTTCGTCCGGAATGGAACGACTATTTGCATTTCCGTTGTTATCCGTTAAAGAGAAAACCGACCTAGAACGGGCGGGCCTGGATCGATACAAGAAGAGAGGAAGAGAGAGAGAGAGATCTCTGGACGAGAAGCGAAAATGAAATCGATCGGGATCCCGAATCCAGACCCAGCAATCTTTTCTTCCTCCTTCTCCAAGAGGATTTTTCTCCTTCATTCGTATCAATCCTCGCAAGGATTAATTTACCTTCCGATCGATCGATCGATCTCGAGATGTCGAACACGAATATACACATATTTATATATACATATCGGGAGGATAGTATGGGATGGAAATTCGATTCGAATGGAGGGCAAACCCGGCGCGGAATTACCTGGAAGCCGGGGCGCGTTGTAATTAGAGCAATTAAGCACGAGAACCGATCGACATCGGGAGAAGGAGGCGGCGGGTGTAGCGGATCTTCATTAAACGGTTGTTTGACTCAAAAGTCACGCGTTTTCTCCGCGTCTCCGCTCCCTTTCACCGCGCTCATTCTCTCATGCTATAATTTCCACTTAGCAGCCCGTTCTCTGTTCTTTCAACCGGGAACACGCCCGACATCTCGTCCCGTTTCATCTCGCGCTCCTCGACCAACCTACCTACCTACCTACCTACCTATCTACCTACCCACCTACCTACCCACCTAACTGTGCGCCCTCGCGCATCGAGAAGCGAGCTCGTTGCTCGCCTATTCAGATCGACGGTGAATTTAATCGGGCAAGCAAAGGGTACCGGTTCGCGCGGCAATTATCGCACGATAATATTCCTCTGCCGGAGGCCGCTTAACGCATCAATAATATTCATGGTATGTAAGTGGAGGAGGAGGAGGAGGAGGAGGAATACTCTGTCGCATTGATGCGCGCGTACAGCTACGACGGTTTCGCCTTCCGAGTTTCTCGATTCCTGTCCTCCTCCTCCTCCTTTTCCTTCCGTTTCGGGGCAAGGCAATAATCGATACGCGGACATTGCACGAAACGCTCGTTATTCGCGTTTGATTTTCGAAATTATTTCCTTTCCATTAGGAAGGATTATTGTGTGTATATATACATATTGCAAGATGCTCGTTTACCTTGAAACACGGTACGGCGGAGAATCGTGCGCGGCCAATTTCGCTAATTTGTTGTAATTGCTATGAATCGAGGGGAGGAGGAGGAAAGGGTAGTGGCGGGGGAAGAACCGTATGCGGAAAACGTCGCGTTCCCCCGATGGGATTAGTTTGGTATACGTGTTACGTGGTACGGGAAACTTGCGTAAAGAGTAGAGTCTACTGGGTTGTAAGCAACTTTGGAATTAGGGATTCGCGGTAATTTATCGAGAGGTGGAATATATATATATATATACGTATATACTAACGGTGTACCACGGACCGTTTTATCGGGTTGAAATGGCCCGATCGCGATCATCGTGCATCGTCGCTTTCCCGTTTCAATTTATTATATACTTGAAACAACTTGAGATTTCGACTGTGTATATATATAGTTAGAGTTTCTCTCTTTTCGTATCGATTTTTCTATACAAATTT
This sequence comes from Apis mellifera, assembly GCF_003254395.2. NCBI lineage: Eukaryota > Metazoa > Arthropoda > Insecta > Hymenoptera > Apidae > Apis > Apis mellifera. The sequence goes on from NC_037638.1 coordinate 19,862,102, forward strand.
TCTATTAGAAATTAATTCGATGTGCTGGTTTAAAGATAGTTTGAGGCTGATGGAAAGAAAGAAACGGTGATATATATATATATAAAACAATCGTTTGAATCAAGATTACGAATGATTTACGAATGTAAAGGCATCGAATTAAATTCCACGCTATTCTAATAAATTTTTTTCCAGATATTTCCTCGATAATTCTCGACGAATAAATATTATGCTCGACTCGGATAGATATTTCATATTTATGGGAGAGGAGAGGGGAGGGGATAAAAGTTTAGCCCGTTATTCAAATGTCCACAGATAAAATCGTAAAGAAGGGTGCAACGATTGCGGATCGGTTTCTCTATAATTCACCCCCCCTTTTTTTTTTCATTTTTCTTTCCTCGTTGCACGGAACAGAACAAGTTTAAGGAATTTCCTTGTTCGGATTGCGAAATAATTCACCTCTCGTCGCCTCCGTCGACGAATCTCCCTAATTATAAATATCTCGCTACGACACAAATGTCCCTCCACTCTTTCGTCGCGTGATTCCACACCGGGAACGTTATTTTCGTGCGTTCATTGCGTGCGAATAAAACTAATAGTCGGCCGCGTCGCGAAAGAATGCCCGACGTTTCGTGACGAGCCCGCATAACCGCGCCTCGCTCGAGAGAGAGAGAGAGGCCGACGCAAAATTGTGCATACGAGCATAACACGGCGTTTTTACGCGAAATATTTTCGCGCAAAAGTGTAAAAGTTCCACAACTTTGACCATTTCCAGGCCCTGGACCGAATATCTCTCTCGATGCCTGTACTTTGATATTTTCCTGTTGAGCCGCAAACTTCTTGCATAACACGCGTGGAAATTATTTCGCGACGTAAAAAATCGTTCGTCCAGAGAGATCTGGCACGCGATTAGAAAGCGAGGAAACACATTAAATCGCGATTAAATCGTTGCAACGTAATGGGGAATTAACGTCAAAAATGAGTAATATTCAATTACATAAACTTCGAATACGGTATGTAAAATGTATCACATTTTAATCGTAATTGAGTTAATAATATGTATATATGTATATTTTCTCTTTAGATTCACGAGTTGGCAAAATAAACCAATATATATATTCGACTGATCTAAAAAGAAATAAGGAAGATAGTTCGTGTATTCGAAATTTATTTGTACAAACTATCATTTCATCAAATACGATCTGAAAGAAGATCTAACATCGTGAAATCTGGAATCGATACAACTTTATCTCGAAAAATCGTATATATATACATGGATCCTTATTCGAGACTTCCATTCGAATATTGAAAAAAGCGTGAGATAGCTCGAAGCAAACAATTTTGCATTACGAGATAAGCACGAACACGATCGACATAGATTCATTCGTCCATGGAAAGGATTAATTTGGAAAACTCTCTCGTTTCTTTCTTTCCCGTGAATCACGTTCATCGCGTGGAGACGCCGGCTAATTTTGGCTCCTCTTCTCGCTCCTTCCTCTCGCGTCGAGACGTTCCGCGACGCCTGCCCTGTATTTACGTCTTTGTATTTCAGGGTCGACCGATCCCTCGTCGTTATTCCCGGTACGCGAGGCCGGGATTTACATGGGAAAAGGGAAATATATATCGCTTCTCTGTGATTTGAATATACACGTGTGTGTACGCTCTGTAAAAAAAAAAAAAGAAAAAAGAAAAGGCACATAAGGGATATTCGAGAGTTATTCGTTCGAGTCGCACGTACACGGTGTGCATGATGACAGGGGTCGAAAAAGGGATGAAATAGTTTGAATCCGGGTTTGAAATTGGTTCGAAAGGTTCGAGGATGATTAAGGATGGTGCAATACGCGTCGCAAGGTTGAAAATTTTCGGAATACTGGGAATTTCGAGAATTTTGAACGAGGAGGAACGAAGATGATAATTATATTTGGTGATACGTGTGTCGTGTTTGCGATGAAAGAAAAAAAAGGGGAGAGGAGAGGAGAGAGAGTTCGAAACGAAACGAAGCGAATTAAAAATTTGAGTTGAAACAAAAAAAAAAAAAAAAAAAAGAACGTAGTTAAATTGGGTTAATTATTATTGCTTAAAGGAAGTTTTCGTAACGTTGAAAAATATAAAAATCAGGAAATTTACAGATAGCGGAATTAGTTAGTTAATAAAGTAGCTCGTTAATCTGAAATAAAACGTAGCCTTGTATATCCGTTCTCTTAAAGTATTCGAAGTAAGAAATCCGAGTATAAGAAACTTCTTAGGAAAGTGATTAAAGTGTCTGATTACTAATCTCGAGGATCTCGAGTTCGCATCCGCCCCTCCCCTCAGTCTATAGGGAATTTTTTTTCGTTTGGAATATTAATTCAAAAATTCTGAAAGTTGGCTCGTCTCGCTTTCATCTTTGATAATTGGTATCTCTCCATTCAAAATTCGCATTAAAAAGAAATTTTTAAGCGATAGTTTGGAATTTTTCCAAAAGTTTTTTTTTTTTTTTCTCTCTTATTACTCCTTCGAATTTTCCTCTCTCTCGAGAACGAGAGATTCTTCTCGCATCCGACCCATCCTGTTTTCGTCATCCGATAAACGTCGATCGATATCGTGCTCGTTTTCCATTCATCGTCTTGTTATTCTATCTTTTTTTTTTTTTTTCTTCCCTCCATCACAGCGCGTTATTAATACCGTTCGATTAATTACACGTGTAATAGGCGTGACAGCGAAAAAGCGAATATCACGCAGATATTCTCGTTCTCGACCGAGTAACGAAAAATTTGCTCTCGATAAAATTATATCCAAGATCGTTCCGTTCTCTAACGATATAAACGATAAGGGAAAAATATTACATGAATTATATATATCAAAATGGAAAAGAATCCTTCGATCGTCTGTGGAGGATCAATGAAACTTGAAAAAACGATTCGAAAAAATTCTCAAAGGTTTATATAGATACGAGTTAGAAAAAATATATATTCCATTAAAAAACGGAAGCGAAGCTCTCGAAATGGCGATAAATTTATTAACCAACTTGGATGCAAATATCGCGATGTCAACAACATTTTGTTTTAAAAAAAAAACGCGTGTTACTCGCATCTGTGAAAAACTATTACTTTTCCTCTTCGACGAAAAAGAGCAAACGCGTTTCTGATCGAACAACTGATTTATCCCCCTAAAGCTAAGCTTCGGACTTGGTAAATCTATTATCCCAAATCTGACAAACTTAAAGTTATATACATAACTGCGTATACCGTAATTCCACCGTAATTCATCGAGATTCCGCTTAAGCTGTTCCGTTAGATTCCATAGAGAAAGAGAGAGAGAGAGAGAGCCATCGTTTGGACCATCGTTTTGTTTAATTAAACGTAAAATTGCCGATGCCAAGGGGAAGTATTTAGTTTCGCATCGCGATCTCCCGCTGCGACATTTCACTTTATTAGACGCGGTACACGGATAAGTCTTCCCCGTAGAATTAATAAATCCCTTTTCGAGTTTGGAGCCGAGGAAGGACCGACCAAAAAGAGAAAGAGAGAGAGAAGCATCCGTTCGAGAAACTTAAGTTCGCGGTGGAGGCGAAGGCGACAATTAGTAGAATTTACGCGAATGAAATTTCCCACGTTCCGAACATTCCACCGCTTTTCGAGCGCGCCTCCTTTGTGCGCTCCTTGGCTCGTACGTGGAGCGACATCGCACTGCGTCGAATACAAATCGAAAGGGTTCGATTATAACGTCAGGCGCAATAGGAGGAACGCAACGACGGTCCTTGAAATCACTCCGCTGTCCACAGAGAGAAAGAGAAAGAGAGAGAGAGAGGGAGATTGCACGCGGTTGGTCACGATTCTATCTTAATAGGTATTGTTGTATCCGACTTGGGTCGTTCGTCTTGTCCTCTCCTCTCTCTTTCGCCCCTTTCCTTCTCCCACCCTCGTTTTCTCCTCCCTATTTACCCCGTAATGAACATCGAATCGATTTTCATTTAGGTTGATTGCCGTTGGCAACCGGCTCTCGTTGCCCGATGCTCATTCGATAAAATTTAATTGACTCGACGCGAGGAGACGCGCGAGTCGAATGTCGAATCTCCCTTTCGTTTATCTCACCTTACGTCATATCCGATGGAATCGGTCTCCCTCGACCGACAATTACACCGATAATCACGAGAGATACGCGGAGATTTCGAAACGGTATTATTCACCCGACAACAAACAACCCGCTGTTGCATCGCCGCGCTATTATGCACTTTCACCCGCGGCGTTTATTTCGTTGAATCACGTTGTTCTTCCGTCACGAGGATGGATTTAACTCGCGTTGAAACAAAGCGTAGCGATTCCGAATCGATATGTTCGATTGTCGATGTTCGGATTCTTCCTCGCGCGGTGTCGGAAATTCGGATTCTTGGAACGGAATTCTGGAGATTAAAGGACGGCCCTTCACCGGGGATTAAACCGGTTCGAAAATTGCTCCCGCGTAATTTTCCTGCTCGAAGCGTTAACCGAGCATTGGAGCCGAGCGAAAGCGTTTCTCGAAGTAGTTCGAGAGCTGGAGCGCGGTGTTCCTCCAGCCGTAATAAATTCTCATCTTCTTAATGGCAGTCCCCTCCGATTTTTGTCTCGGGTGTCGCAAAACCACACCCAGATGTACAATTATTCTCGGGGAGACGACGCCACACCCTCGCCGATCGCTATTCCAGTGGCTTAATTGTCTCGCCACGAGTTCGAGTGCCGCGTCACCTTGTCCAAGGGATAAGAACGATAAAAAAGGGGGAAATATCGAGAGAGAGAGAGAGGGTCGTTCTTTTTTTTTTAAATCGTCGATTCATCTTATTCTGTTATTCGAGTTGAAATTGAAATTGAAATTAGACAACGAGTCGATCGAAGTTTTACACGTTGAAGGGAAGGAAAAAAAGGAAGGGAAGGAGAAGAAGGGAGAAATTCCATTACGACCGATGAAATCGATCGAGATGTTGACACACCGTTAATTGCGTTCCTATGATGTCGATTTCGTACGACTTAACGATATATAACCGCTGCATTCGCCGCCAAATAACAACACGTAGGTCGTCCCAGATACAAATTATCGTTGGTTTTACGACCGCGACATGAGCAAAACGAGTGCATTTAATTTAATTATGGGATCTCATAATTAACATTTCTCGTTATAGCGTCGTGATTGCGTATGCGCCATTTTCCCGCATACGCGTGATTTTCCATTCTCGAGAAAAAAAGAAACGTGTTCTTTTCGTTCGTCGAAAAATTAATTTTCTTATATCCCTTATATCTCGTCCAAGTTTTTTCGATTATCGTCGCGATCTTCGACTTGGTGAAATTTTTTAGAAGATTTATTTACGTTTGATAAAATTACATTATCATATAGATAATTCCCTCTTAACATTAGCACTTATATTATACAGCTGATTTGACAATGATCCAATAAAAAATAAATTTCTGGAAGAATAAAAAGCGTCAATTGTTTGATCAAGACGTCGAAAAGAACGATGCATACAATACTCGGTTAACCCAAAAATTCCAACACATTCGAAAATAAAAAGACAAGGCTGTGAGAAATCGCATTTCTTTTTTCTCGTTGCCTCGCGCGGAGAGATACGAGTATCGCGAAAGAAGGATCGTACAACTCGAGAAAGGTGTCGTTGTTCCGGAATTTATTCCCCCGTTTTATCGCGGGGGAGAGGGGGGGGGGAGAAAGTTGAGAAACGGAAACGGAAGCGTAAACACGCGGAAGATCCGCGAGAAGACGCGAGGAGGGAGCCGATTAATATAACTTGGATTTCCGCTGCCGTGGAAAATGGTGGCGGCAGTTCGCTTCGCCGAATAATTTCAATAATAACTTCTCGAAAGTTGGCACGGATTGGTCGCGCCGGCCACCGCGATTCAAACTGCGCCCTGGTAATAATAATTAATAACAATGGAGGTTATTAACGATAACGCGATTAATTTCGCGGTTATCGCCGCGCCCCCCCCCCCCCCTCCCCCCGGGTGTTTCGACCTGTGCCTGTTTGAGTGACAGGAAAATTGCATTAACCGTGCCGTGATACTGCTATCGGCTCGCTGCTGCCGGTAGCCCACCGCTAATATCGCTTTTAAGGTATTTAAATTTTGCATTAAGCTCGTTACCCACCAGCTTCGGAAATCGCGTCAGAATTCGCCAAACAAGGAACGTTAACTCCGCGAAGACGACCCCGACGTGTATATACACATACACACGTATGCACGTAGACATAAAACGTAGATGCACAACAACGCACGATGATATCTTGCGGGCCAAAGCTTTGATCACGAAGGCGGACAACGAGCGGCTAATTGGGACGATAGCGCTCGTTGTTTCGAATCGATCGATTATCGCCGCACGCGATGCAGCAATTTCCACGCCACCCGGAACGAATATTCGGATAGGTTCGTGGAAAAATTTTCGTTTCCAACTTTTCTCAATCGGAGAGAATCGTTCGTACGCAGGGAGGGAGAGCCATAGACGAATCGTCTTAAAGTAGATTTCTCGTTTGCTTGGAAGAAGGATCGAGATCCTCTGATCGATGATACGCTTTCTCCTTATACAGCTGATTTGATAATGATCCAATAAAGAATAAATTTCTGGAAGAATAAAAAGCGTCAATGGAGATTTTAGTCACGCGTCCGTTAATTGACCGGGGAAAATTGTGAAAACGACATTAAACGGGGGAGGATGGTGTGTGCCAATCACGGTTTGGCAAGTGGCGCGCAACTGGTATCGCAATTTGTCGAGGAGGAGAAGGAAGGAAACCACGGTGGAATGAATTGGAAGGAAAATTGTTGGGGAGAGGGAGGGTGCGCTTTATCGCACGTGGAAAGAACGTGCTATCTGTTACGTTTTTTCGCTCCGTTCTACGCGGAGTAAAGGGAATTCGGTCGTCGAGCGAATTCGAGATTAGCCGAGCTCTCGGGGACAGCACGGAGGCCGGTCGCAGAGATGGCCGTCCGTGAAAATTCTCCACCACTTTTGCAAAGTGAATTCCGATGCTTCTTCCCCTCCCTCCTCACATTTTCGACAAACGCGAAAAGCAACTCGATTTCCTCCTCGACGTTTGGACGTTTCCCCGTCACCTTTATGAAATTTCACTTTTCCATGCGCGCGTGTGTGTGTGTATATCGGCTCGATTCGGGCAGAGAGGAGAAGATATCTTCGTGGCGTTCGTTCTTTCTTCTCGTTCTACTCTTTGAACGGACGGATAAGTGGATGTTTTAACCTTTTATCAAAGAAACAGAGGAGGGGGTACAAATGTATGAATGAAAATTGGAAGATTCGATCGAAGATTCTTGGACTTTTTCATCGAGCATCAAGTATTTCGAATTCGGCTCGAAACATCGCGGTTGCATTATAAAGAACGCACTCGATGAGTTTTTCCATCCATTAACACAAGGGGGTTTCCTTTCTCATCGATCATGTGGCTCGATTTAATTCGAAGATTCGTACAATTTTTCAATTTAAACAAAAAATGACAGGCTCGTTGCTTCCTTGATCGTACGTAAACAGTTTTTACCACTTCGTCTCCAATTTTTAACCCGCGATCGTAATTGCTTCTTTTTGAAAATTTTGTTGCGTCGACTATCCTTCTCCTCCCATTATTACAAATTCAAGAAATATTTGGTTACCTTTATCGATACAGATAATAAATCAACTTATAGAAACATATTTATGATGTATAATTTTATAGATTCATAGGAGAAAATCCAAGTTAAGTTTTTCCATGCTTCGGGCACACACGCGTGCCTGGAATCTAGAATCAATCCTATTTTGGATTCGTAATCAAAGTTTTCGGCGAAGGTGTTGTTTGTTCGCGTCCGCTCGATTCGCTTCATTTCGAATTCCCTCGCTACGGCGACGATCCGAGCTGCTTTGCCTTGCTTTTTCCCCACCGGCGGAACCTCGGCGTCCAATTTTTCCCCACCGAGCCGTGAAACGGAAATTTCACGGAGCAACGGAGTGAGGCGGAGTTGGCCTCAAAGCGGATGCAGCTTTTGTTGCCGCGAGCTTTCATTGGGTGACCGCGACCGCTCGGCACCGGTCGATCGGCCGGTCCGCCGCAATTAGCGCACCGGCTAACCAGATTTTTCCAGTCGACCCTGTTTTCCTTTCCCCCCTCCGCCTTTTCACCCTTATCCACGCCTCTCCCCTTCTCTCTCAACCCTCTCCAATCCCCTCTCCAATCGAATTTCTCTCATATTTTCCCGAATTTTTACCAATATATCTCGATTTTGATGGATGCGCGCATCGATAACGTTTCGAGGAAAGGTTAGGTTCGATCAGGGACGTCGGAGGAAAGCCGCCAAGTTTATTTTCCGATCCTCCAATTCCGCGTCCTCCAAGCCGTTCCGTGTGGCGGAATCCGTTGCTCCGTATTTATGGCGGAACTGTTGGGAACTCGGGATACGAGCGATAAGCTCGGCCCGCACCGCGCTTACACACGGTCCCGAAGTGGCGGTACGTACGTCCTCCCCCGTCACATCTCCCTTCTAATCCCTTGAATATTCGTTTCGAGTTGCCTCGCTTCGGGAGCCACCGATCCCGCAAGGATTATCTCGAAATAATCGGAGAGATCCAAGTGGACGATAACACGGGCGAGAAGGAATTTTCCCGTTCCTCCTCCTCCTCCCCCTCCTCCGAGTTTTCGAAAAATCGGCCGAGGATAATTCGATCGTCACGCGATAATACGATGATTAACGGATAGGAAGAGTCGAGGGGAAGAGTGGAGCGTTGCGACGACCACGTCCGGATCGATAACCCCTTCCGCTCCTCGACTCGTTCGAGTTTAATTAGCCAAATGGAACGAGCAGAGTCAAATTTCATTTGTTCACGGCGAAGTGACCCGTCTCGCACCTTTCCAACTTGCACCTCGGAAGTTACCTCGAGTAAGGAAACAGTATGTACAGGGACAAGATCGAACGTTGGATTCCAATGCCAAGTGCAAATGCGCGAAAGATGATCCCATATTATATTATTATTATACAACGAACCTCGTTTAAGCATTATTCAAAGCTCGAAAGGATCCGGTCAATTTCATTCTCGAGGTTACGATCCTCTCCGATTTTCGATTGGCGCGCGAGGAAGATTGGAGAGAGCTCGTGCCGCGCGAGAAATCGCTTAAGACGATGACGGATAGTGACGCGCTTTTATATATATAGCAGAGTAGAATTGGAAAATTTTCCGCGAGACGGGGACGAGATACGTGAAATACGGCGTCTATCCGGAGAGAGGGGATAACATTGATCAGCCAGGGTGGGAAACCCGTGAAACGGGGACAAAAGCTCGGTGGGGGTGGTTGGCCGATACAACGGGACTTTTTCTTGCTAATAATAAAAGACGTCTCTCGCGACCGACAGTTCTCCCCACGTGCAGAACTGTAATACGTGTAATACGCGCCGATAAATTCTCGTATTACGCGTTGCAACCCATTCAGATCGCGATCCTCCGTCGCCGTGTATATTCGTATATACGTGTGTATGCATCCGTGCACATGTCTCACACGAGAGGAGGAGGAGGAATGGTGGAGAGATCCGAGACGACCGTAAATCATTTTTGCGAATCCCGTGTATACCGAGCTGTATCCGAGGAGACGAGATGAAGGAAGGAAGGAAGGGAGGAGAGAGGTTGGAAAGACGCGAGGAAGAGACAATAACTTCACAACATCTCGCGGATGAAAGCGGCGTTTATTACCAGCTGGAACAAACGGAGTTGGTGGCGCAATAGCGCGTAGGGTAACGTTTAATAAAATTAATTCTATCCCCCTCCTTACCACTCTATCCCGTTTCACTCTCTTTTATCCTTTTCATTTTTTATCCCCCATCCCATTGCATTCTCCTCGTCACCCTCTCCACGGACACAAATGCGCCACAATTTATTTCGACCGCTTCCTATTTTTATCCCCTTTTCTCTTTCTTTCTTTTTTTTTTTTTTAAATGCTATTATCATTTAATCAGATTATTATTAATAATCTATCGTCGAAGCGAGACGAATTTCAAAACAAAACGTGCTCGCGTTATATATATATATATTTATATACACGTGTCGTTGGTTTCGCGAAAAGTCGTATGGAAGTCACGATCGTAAATTTGTATTCGTCGTATTATTATTCCATTCCGTTTCTCGTCATTAATGGTTCATTACACGTACGGCGAGGAACGCGTACGCGCAAGAGCGCGTGCGGAAACGAGGAGCACGCGTGTAATTCGCAATGGCCACGCGGGGGAGAGTGGACGAAGAGAGAGAGAGAGACGCGAAGAAGAGCGCGAGAAAGAGTATCGAGTAACGAGACTCGTTATCTCGTGTGCGAAAAAAATCTGTCTGCTTAATATATACGCACGGTGGATCCGTTACGGAATTGGAAACGTTGCCTCATTATCGGGGAAGAGAAATCGCCGGAAGGTGTATCGGATCTTGGTGGAAACGGCGCCTCGTGGAAATTAGCCAGCCGCGCTTCATAGATCGGGGAGAAGTTTCGAAACTCGACTCTTGTTATTTCGAGCATCCTAACATCATCCACGGTGGGGGTGTATCATCCACGGATGTTACCTGTTGTCGGCAACAACGACGCTTGTATTCCGTGAGATTAACGTTTCGGACTTCTCGATGAACGGACTTCTCCATTCGCGAGAGGGAGATGGGTTGCACAACTTCAACTTAAGAATAATAGGAGGCTCTCAAATATCTCGATGGATCCGTCGATTTCCATTCAAAAGGATACGATTTCTTCGAATATCGTAGACGATCCACTTTATCCTCCTTCTTCTCGTTCGTTACTTAACTTAATTTCGTATAACGGGAGGCGTTATCTGTCAACAGACGGGCAAAACTCGGCGGAACTCTCTCTCTCCCTCCCTCATAAAGATTCGTCAGCTTAAAATCTTGGCCTAATTAGCGATACTCCTCTCCCCTCCTCCCGTGCAGCCCCTCTGCATTCTCGTTTTATGGTCTCCTCTCAAGCACGAACGCCGCTTTAGACGCGGCCCTTGCAAACTTGCCTCTTGTATGTGGGTCTCGGTTCATTTCGGGAGCCGCATATAAGGGTGGGGAGGGGGTGGAAGGATGGCACAGATAGGTGGGTGCTAATTATCAAGATCCTCTCCTTCTCCCTATCGCCGGGAAAGTTAGCTGCGGAGAACCGATTACGTCGGGACGTGAGTATAACTAACGGCCGTTATTGTCGTACAGCCGAGGAATCTCTCCTCCCCTCCTCCTCTTTGCCGCATCGAAGACGTGGCTCACCTCTTGCGATTGTTCTTCTCGATCGTGGTTGGGAACCGGTTCTTGGCGATCGAACCAGCCACCCGCTTTATCTTCCTTCTTATTAATTTCCTTCCCAGAGACGCATAAAAGTGGTGAAAAATTGGAACGAAATTTCATTTCTACGTACGTTTCCACGGAATGGACGCGCGAGTTGGGCGATGAAAAATTGGCGAGGAAGGAAGGAAGGAAGGAAGGAAGAGGTGGCGAAACCGGTTCCTGGTCGAACGCGGAAATGAAAAATCGCCCCGTTGAGCGTTGAGGATAGAGGAGAGATGGAGGAGAATACGCGTGCCGAAATCCCCCTGTGACGTTCTCGCAACGAGATTTCGCGTCGTGATCGAAGAGAGAGAGAGAGAGAGAAAGGGAGGGAGGTGAGTGTCGTTACGCGATTCCGTGGAGACCGCGGAGACATCATCGGCCTGTTCAGAATGCAAGCGTGGTTCGCGTCAATCCCATTGGTCCTCTACGGAGCATCGTCCCCGGGTGCTTCCGCTGCGAGCGTCGAGAGGCAAGCTACGTCGTTAATTGATTGGCACGTCTACTATTGCGACGGAGAGAGGGAAAGAGCGGCGGAGAGAGAGAGAGAGAGAGAGGTCCAGCCTGCATATACATATTTAGCATACTCAATGATTGGTCGCCGGCTTATTACCATTGAAATAGGCTCGCGTGTCGCTATCCCAACTCGCGTGACAGCCCCTGCTCGGGCTTCGACGTGCATAATAAAGTTCACTGTCATACTTATTCACGGACGACCACCACCACCACCGCCGCCATCATCGTTATTCTCGCTTCGTGCGTTCCGGTTCCCGGCCGTCCGCGCCAATTTTCCATATCTTTCCGCACGAGATGGGAGAAAAACAAAAGGGATTTCGAAAGGAATGGAGAATGGATCGAAGCGGACATGCCACGTCGAATGTATTCCTCTCCCGAATCCGCGACATGGAGTTGCATCGCCATTCTTCTCGCCGAAATTCTCGGCTTCTCGGATGTTCACTCGTTGCGTCGCGAGCGATCGCGCGGAAACGCGACGTCGGGAGAGGCGGTTTCCTGTCCCGGCTCGATGTTAAATATGCCCCCGACACGCGATCTCGGTGTTAAGGTCGAGGAACCTGTCGCTCCGGAATTCGGTTTCCTCCACCGAAACGAATTATCGATTCGCCTGCCACTCGCTCCACCTCGCTCGGCTGATCCACCATATAATTACCTCCTTCCAACTTTTCCGTGGATCAAACTTTGCGAATATTTTGCCGGTGGAACTGTGCGTTAAACGGCATGCAGTTTGGAACGAGAGAGAGAGAACGATGGCAAAATTGGATGGATTGTCGCTGGACGTTTATTCCCTGAAACAGGCGGTTTCGATGCGAAAGGAGAGAAAAGAGAAGAAAGAAAGATTGACGGATGGAGATACAGACGGAGATCCTAGATTACCAAACGTTTTCATCGTTGACGCGAATTTCCTTCGTTTATCGGAAGCTCGTTAAAGAGGATCAACGATAAATCGCATCGAGCCCCGGCGTCGCGAGGACGAAATAAAACGAGATACAGCGATGAGTCTCGATACGATGAAGAATATATATATAGATATATTTGGGTATATTTTTTCGTTCAAATTACGTCTCTACGAGTTACTATTACTACTACTTTTACTCGGTCAGCGTTCGATTCCGTATGGATACGAAACTACTCTTTGCCTCTTTGTCCAAAAAAAAAAAAAAGATTTATCCGACGCATAATCAGGGTTACCGCGAAATAATCTGGCGAGAAAGGTAATGCGCTTATGCGCCGCAAAATGAATTCCGCGAAATGACGTAGAGATCACTACTACCCCTCTTCCATATATCCCACCACCGTTTTTTCGTTTTGTTCCTCGTGCATCGGCCCGCTCTCTCGGTAATCAAATTTTTTTTAATACCCTCCTTTCAACTCGAGCTCGAGTATCGAGAAATTTCCCCTTCTCCTCGTTACACCTCCTCTCTCCCTTATTTAAATAAATTTCTCTCGATTCGCTTTTGATAAATCGCTTTCGCGATGCTCCGTCGTTGAAATCCATCTTCGAATCGAATCGAATCGAATCGACGGACGACCGTGGTCCAAAAAATTGGTTAACGACGAATCGGTCGAGGATTCTCTCGTGACTGCGTTGATAAACGCGGCGGTCGTTGGTTGGAAGGGAAAGTAGGAAGTCGGTGGCGACTTTATAGAGCGCGGATACGGTGTGTGTCTCGCCGTTGTCGTCGTCACCGCCTCCCTTGGTCGCATCTTACGTTTCACGCTCGACGGCGCGGAACACGACGATTCCACGGCAATTTTAAATTGTAACATTCGCGAGCACCTGGTTTCGATATTTTCACCGACGAAACGCTTGAAACGAGGCTCGTCGTTGAAAAGTCCTCCTCCTCCTCCTCCTCCCTCCGTGTTTCCCGGTTTCCTTCCTCGATGCTTTCGGGAATATACACCACACACGCTCGACAGACCTCGCCCTCCCTCTCGACCGTTCGGAAAAAGCTCGAAACGAGCGGATTTCTCCCGCCCCACCAATCTCCGAAATCCTCGAGGACACCACTTTCCTCGCGACAAATTTTCCAAGAAGCGGAGCTTCCCCGTCCTCGGCACGAAAGAAGGAAAGAAGGAAGGAAGGAAGGGAAAAAAGTTGAATTCGAGACGCGACCACGAGGAGCGGCGCACAAAGAGCGCATTATGCAACGGCGTGGCGCGGCGCACGATGCCGCGCCGGTTTCCAGTTCACCGGTCGCGAATACGACTCGAAACGTGTGTGTGTGTGTGTGTGTATGTGTCGAGGACCGATCGGCGGTATGCCGTGGGATACGTAGGCTTCTCTCTTTCTCTCGAATCAATACAATTACCGCGTTCGAGAGTTAACTCTTACGCAAGCCGACGTGTATCCGGCTCCCTCGGCCACGGGAGGCAGACGACGGAGGCCTCACCTTTCCTTCGTAGCTTTCTGTTTCCACTTGACGGTGCGGAAGACGATCCGCGTCTGAATAGACGAATACACGCCGTTGCGGTACGTGGACACACACACACACACGTGCACGCGTTTAGAAAAGGGAAGGAAGTAAACGCGCGATCGAGTTGCACAGTGGTAAAACGAGTCGTTCTCGTCCTCCACCCTTTTCTTCTTCTCTCTTCCGCCTCCTCTCCTCTTGTTTTCACGTTAGTACTTACGTTCGTCTCGGATGGAGCCGTATGGCGTCTCCATCCGCTTGTCCCTCTCTCTTTCTTTCTCCCTCGTCAGAAACAGACGCAGATAAGAAGGACGCTTTGCCATTTGGGTCAAACTGGTCCGCCATATGCCGAGACCACCGCCAACCGCATTACAACCGCCACGAAAACGTGGCGGTGGAAACGAGGTCGAGACCTCCCGTGGACCCCCTCCGGGGCCTTTTAAACGCGGGTTGAAAGGACGCCCGGTCAGGCCTAAATGCGCGCCACAGCACGGTTTTGATTCGCCTCCTCGCGCTCTTTTGTTTCCTCCGCCCGAATTTCCCCCTCCCCCTTCTCCAAACTCCCCCCGTCTCGGAGCGCGAGGGTGGCCTCTTGCCGCTACAAAACGCGAAATCACCTACACAGCTCGCGCGCTGTGGGTGTATGAGAGATCCATCAACCGACCTTTTCTTTTTTCTCTCTCTCTCTCTCTCTCGTCCTGCCGGAAACCGTCGGTTCGACCGACGCGGTTCGAGCTTCAACTTTAATTCAATTGTGAAATGTAGGACAAAATTCTATGCTCGGCGCGATTTATACATAAGGAGTTAGGGTTTTTTTCTTTCTCTTCTTCTTCTTCTTCTTTTGTACGTAAAGTAGATCAGAGAGAACTCGATGATGGAAATCTAACGAGGTTGGAATTTTGTCGTTCCGTGATTCCATTGAGAGAGAACGAAGCGATGGTATAATGTATTATTTGTTTCATTAATCGTAGCTCCATTTCTTGTTCAATATTAGATCGTAATAATTATTCGGCACGCGATATGAATATATAAATATTTTCTAAAATTCGATAATAATTAATGCAATCACCGTACGAAAATCAACATATCGAGATTTATTTATTGGATTAAAAATTGATCGAAAAAGAGAAATCTAGTTTATATCGTCTATTATACTTTCTTCTTTAAATCTTCGCCTCTTGAAATTTCGGAGATCTAACGTGGAACCCGATTCGATTTAAATATCACGCCATTTCAACTCGAGTTACTTATCTCTATGTATAAAAGTCAAAGAGAATCTGATCGGGTTATTTCAAAGAGTGTCGAACAAGTTAGCGAGAGAAAAAGGAAACGAACGATTGTTCGGCGCAGGATAAACGCGGGTCCCATCGATTTGCACTTTTCTCTCTTTCTTTTCCCCTCTCTTTTATATTCGCAAAGTTGGGGAGAGAGAGGGATGGCGAAATCGACGGCGGACGAGGACGGAACGTAGTAGTAGAAACGCAACGAATTGTTTCTCGTTTCGTTGGCCAACGAAAAACGTTGGTTGGTTCGAACCCTTGGGCTGCCTTTTGAAGCGGCACCGTGGTGGACGCACGAGGAAATCCGGGGCGGCAGATGCGGCAACGAGTTACTTTTCGAACGAATGCAATTTTCCAACCTTGTGCGAATCTCCCCTCCTTCCAAAATTTCGACTTTTGCCGCCGAAACGCGAGAACAAAATCGTACGTACGATTCTCTTTCTCTTTTTTATCGATCTCGCGCCACGATTATATTAATAAAACGAGCTTCACCGATGGAGAGAACTCGTCTCGTGGCAATAATAATAACAGTTTTTCTCGCGGCCGACAACTCGATGAACATGCAAATTTTATCCTCGTAGAGGAACGTGTTTTCGCCATGTTTTTTGAACCATGTTTCCCTCGATCCTATCTTCTCGAAGAAATTCTTTTCGAACCATTTCCGCGAACTTGATTCCAACTCGAGTAACTCGAGAGAGGGAGGATGACTATAAAAAGGATTCTTGGAAGATGTAAGGATAGAGAAAAGGTAGAACGATCGAGAAAACTGGCCATTGACACGGTGGCGCGAAATAACGCTGATTTTAGCGAGTTTGTACTTTTATCATGGAGGCCCAGGCCGATCGAACGAGGTGCGAGGAACGGAAAAATATACCTCTCCCTCCTCTCTTTCGTCGATCGTTTCTTTGGTGTAATCGGCGGATAGTGAAGAGGCGATTAAATTAGCGGCGAGGTTTGAACAGAGATCGACAATGAAGGGATAGTGTCGGAGAAAACGGTGGTGCAATATTTTCGAGGGAGAGCAATAATGGCGATCGAAGAGCGGCGAATATGCTGATTTCACGGCGATATCGCGTACTCGAACGAGGAGGATCTCAGCGATTTTATCTCCCCCTCCCCCGCAAGGATAAGGGGACACTCGCTGCTTCCTGGAATCGCGTTCTCAGCAGGAAAAGACGTGGAGTGTGTCCGTTACAACTCCAACAACGTTCGAAGAATTTAGAGGTCCATCTTCGTCTAAATTTAACGCGTAGTTAAACCGACTTGCAATTCTTCTCTCAAACCCTCCAAGTTATTATTTATATCGTTTCAAAATTTCCATACGCACATTATCGATCCTCTCATTCGACCATCCCATCGTCTTCCCTTCTCCTTTGTCCTAAAATCTGGGAAGAGAGAGAGGAGTGCGGAGAGGGAAGGCGTTGGAATTCTGCAAGAGAAGAGGCGAGAGTCTATTTCGAGGATCCGCGGGACGGAAACGGGATGTACGCACGACGACGTGACGTCGAAACGGTGGGTGAACAGAAAGGGGAGGATGGGAGCGTCTGCGGAGCGTTTCGCGTTTCCTGTTTTCGCGATAATATCGTTAGCCCACCACCGAGGCAAATTAGGGCTTGACGGCGTGATTGTGGGATGGCTTCGCTTGGAAAAGGAGATGCGTGCCTCGCGAGATGCACGAGGCGCGGAAGCCCGGGATATATCCATCCGACGGGCATTAACCATAATCTGGACCATGGATGGGAAGGAGGAGGATAATGGGGTGAAATACAACGGCGCGCGACAGTCGAGAGAGAGAGGGAGTGGTGCGTTAAACGCGCGAATTTATTAACGGTTGATTCGCTTAATTATTAATCGAGTTTACGTTGCGGCCGCGCACACGCCCCGTATCATCGAATTACACCGGTTATCCGGAATTAATTGGAACGAGACGCGAATAGTTTCCATTATTTATTCACTTGGCTTCCTATTCACGAACGTTCGACGCTTCCTTCTTCCTTCCTTCCTTCCTTTTTTTCCCTGATCGAATTCGAAGAGGGAGGAAAAAATATACGGAAAGAGGGAGAAGGATTAATCAATTCGAGCGAATTGTTGAAGTGAAGAGGAGAGGGATATAATTAGCCATATCGAGGAGAGAGAGAGAGAAAGAAATCGTTCGATCGACGACGATCATCGCGTTGTCGCGTTAAGGGGAGAGAAAGGGAGGAAGGGGGTGATTCATTATCAGGATATTTCGTTTCTGCGCCCGTCGTGGGCGGCGGGTGTTGCGCGAAGGAGGGAGGGAGCGGAGTGTCGTGCTCGTCGAGAAAGTAATTAAAGTGCTGTCGCGCTGTGCTACACGCCACGAAAACGAAACTCGGTTGGCAGTCGTTGTAACTGCAATTTACACCGTGCGGTAACCGTGCGCGCTAAACTGTGTTTCGCACAGTTTAGGAAAGTCCGGCGATATTGGCAGAAACAGCTCGGTAACCGGGACTCGTTAACGTTAACACGCGGCCGACGCCCCGAATATCCCTCCCCCTCCGGAGGACAACGGTGAATAATCGCGATATTATAAGCGCGCCTTCCCTCCCTCTCTTTCCTCCCTCGAACGAGTGTTTACAAGGCGCTGATTAACCTACAAGGGTGGTTATCGGACATCCTGGTCGAGGTGTGGCGCCCTTTCTTAATTAGTCGCGATTAATCGTAGTCTCGAGCCGCTGGCAACTGGGTTAAACATTACGTTAGCTTCGCACGCCATGTCGTGGTGCTGCGACTTCTAATCTGAGGAAATTTATCCCCTCGAGGGAGGGAGAGAGGAAACGAAAGAATACGAAGAAACGTGGTAGAATACAACGGAATACAGGGATGATAGTGTGGAAGTCTTGCGTCCAGGCGTGCGTCGCTGTGAAAATAATATTCGAGAAGCAGGAAAGGAGGGGGAGAAAAAAAAAAAATTGGAATAAAAGGGGCGAACACGGGCGCGAGCCACGACCGGCTGTCAACTTCTCCTGCTGCATGCGGCTAAAATTTTTCCATTTCGCGAAATCAAATAGACATCGCGAAAGGGACAGGCCGATGGATGAAACGACAGAGGCAAAAAAAAGGGTAAGCAGACGGTGGATGGAGGTGGAGAGCAGACAGAGAGCGGAATCCTTTTTGCGTCGAGAGAAAAATTAATAATCTGCCGTCGAGCGGTTACAGCTGAATCTGGGCCAACTATTTCCATCCGCAACATCGCAAGAGGGGATTCATCAGTTAAAATGTTCAACCGGCAAAGGCTCTCTCTCCCTCTCTCTCTCTCTTTCCTCTTCTCTCTTCGCATTCCTCGCCAATAGATTCCCGGAAAAAGGAAAACCTTCTCAATTATCACTCTTTGACCGGGGATACTGATAACAAGAAAGCGAACAGGGGCGTTTTCCACCGTGGAAAATTACCTTTCCATGTCTGATAAAATTGCATCAGATTGATGTAAATGGCAAGACGATTAAACTATCGAGATAAATATTTTTTTAAATGCAATTTAAAAAAAAAATCTCCTCTCTTCGGATCTTATCGAGACCTTATTATCGTTGATCCATCTCTACTGTCGAAAATCGATCGAAATCGATTTGAGAAGACGTATAAAGTGGAGGAGATCGAAGGAAAAGAGCATCTATCGAGATCGAGAGAGAGAGATACGTTCTCCCTCTCCAAACGATCCTGTCAAAATTTATTCGACTAATCGAGTAAAATTTGCAAATGATTTTTCCCTCCCTTCCTCTCCCCCTCCTTTCGCCGAATGCTCGCTCGAATGTTTTTCCGTAACTCGACAGATTTCCCTTATTCCCTGCCGAAATTTCGTGTAACTTTTAGCCGAGTCGCGCGGCTCTTTCTGTCAATTACCGACACACAGTTCCCGCGTTAATCGAATTTCCCTCGGGCGGAGGAAACTTGGCGTTAACTTGCCGCAAATTTTCCCATCGTGACGGAAGAAGGGATGTTCTCTTCGAGAGAGAGAGAGAGAGAGAGAAAGCTCTCATTTCCTCCTCCCTTAGAAATTGTGCAGTTGTCGCGAAATGTAACCGATTCGCGTTTCAAGTCGTCCGAAGTTGTTCGATCCGAAACGAGGACGCTTTGAAGAGAGAGGATTTTTAAAAGAAGAGAAAGGTGATATTGAAAAAGTAGAAGTTGTTTGTGACTTGTTTTATCGACAATTTGGAATTTGGAAAATGGAGAATAGAATCGTGTATCTTTCAATTATGTGACCGGATTACACGGATTTTGTTTCAGATTCTCATCGAAATATCTATATCCAAAAAACGTTTTCCGTTTTAAGAGATTAAATAGGGGCTAATTATTTTCTTCCCTTCGACTCGAGACGGTCAATCGTTCTATTATATAATGTGATGAAATAGAGCGTAACACCTGGGAATCTTTATTTCGAAACGAACAGTAGAATATAATTTGTCGGTCTTGTTTGAGATATTCGTTATTGAATTCAGCTTACGTATTACGTACTTGGAACTCGGAACTCTTGTTTAATCGGTTCTCAATAAGGGTCAATTACGAAGGTAGGAATATTCATACTCGTAGGAGAATCGATCGAATCGGTAATATGAAAGATAATATCGCGACGAACACGGGAATCGAGACACGAATATACAGTCCACCTCTATTACCATTTTGATTCACTATTGTTGCGAGAAGAGGAACGTTTCGTAAAAGTTGAATCGTTCCGCGAGCGAGGCGACCGAAATCCGATCTCCCCAACTTTTTGACAGAGATCAAGATGAGAATCAAGGAGCAAATCACATCCTCATTATCGCGTGATCGATGTCTCTTAAACATCTAACTAAATTACAAGCCACTCTATTGATTATTTAAAAGAGAAATGGAAAGAAAAAAGAAATATCAGAATGGCAGAAAATTTTTACGAAATATTTAATAAATATTTAATAGAAATTAATGAAGCACATGGTGTAGCGTGTTGTGTTAAACATATCAACATATCTATTATTTACGTTCCTATTATTACGATCGAAGACGGATCCCAGAGAAAAAAAGATATCAACATATCTATTATTTACGTTCCTATTATTACGATCGAAGACGGATCCCAGAGAAAAAAAGAATGCAAACAATTCTCTGTACGACATATCGCTCGCCTTCGATAACACGAATCACAACGCGAGTCGTGGGAACGGGAGTAACAGCGCGCGTTAAATTCTCTCTGTGGAATCTCTGAAGGAATCCGCTTGATGAGAACGGAAACGGAAGAATCAATCCTTCGGCCGTGTCGCGGAGAGAAGTTTCCCCCCGTAATTAATTTCGTAGCGCCGGCTACGAAAAAGTAATCTGCATTCGCCTCGGCAAAAAGTTCGCCTCGACGTTCTCGTGACTGCGGGCAAACGATTAACCGGGAAAGAAGGAACGGTGTCAATGGTGGACGGGCACGAACGCACGCCATCCTCCTCCTCCTCCTCCTCCGCGATTCTTCGATTACCGGGCGAAAACCGCTTTGCATTTCCGCCCGATCGGGACGGATCCGCCAGTTTCAACCGTCTATCGAGAAAACTTTTCGACGATTCCTCCTTCCATCCATGGACACAAACTTGCTCGTGGTACAGAAAATCCATTGGCGAGTTTTTAACCCTTTCCTCGACCACGCGATATTTTTCTTTTTCTTTTTCTTTTCTCGAGTCGAGAGAAAAAACTTCGTTCTCTCGCGAGGCGAGGCGCGAATCCAACGAGGAGTTCGGCATGCGACGAAATATGGAGAAACGTGATTGCGTGATTTGCGAGAAAGGGTTATGGGAACGATAGATATCTCTGCTGACAGTTGATCGGTGTCACGTGAACACAGGATCGCGCCATCGCCAAGTCGGATCGCGTGCTCGAGCAAGATTATCATCGCAGGAAGAAAAAAGGAACAGATACGAATACCTCGTTGTATTTGGATTTTCGCAATATAAGCTCGCGAAGACGGACGAGTTCTCGAAGATAGCTCGAGCTTGTGTATAATTTCTCGCGTAAAACGATCAGATACGATGTTAAAATAGTGATACATCTTGGAAATGGAAGTGATAACGAGAATCTTTATTCGTGAGTTTAATTGTAGTACATTTATTAAAGGAATCGAAGTGTTCAAAAACAGCCCCGATCGATAACGATCGAAAACATTGTCCGCGTTGGTAGAAAGCAATTTAATAATTACAATAACCCGATTGATGCGGTCCGCGCGATTACCTATATCGGTTACGATTAATTATCGAACGAATGGCGACACTGCTTGCCCGGATCAATCAGTTACAGTTGTAATCTATCCTCGAAAACCTCTTTCCGCCATCTTTCCAATTAAAGCGAAAATATCGTTCCGTCCGGCATTGCAACGCATTGATCGTCATCGCATATCCTCCACGTATCTGTAGACGAGATAGAGCAAACCGAGAGAGAGAGAGACTCGTTTCTCGTGACTCGTGCACGAAGGGGATGAACTCGGGTCTTAGCTCGGGCTCTCTTTGTATTCGGGGAGCGTTCTCGCTCGCCGGGGACGAGGATCCCTTGGGAGAGCACGCCTGTGTTCCTTTATCAGTCCTGATATTATCCACGGCGAAGCTCGGGCTATACCTCCTTCGATACGCCTCTATCGAGCCGTGCATGTACCTCGATATACACAAGGGGACCCCCTCGTGTACCCGCGTGGTATACGCGTACACGCCCACGCCTGAGAAGCATCGATACACACGAGAAGAGCGGAGAGAGGTAGAGAGAGAGAGTGAGTCGCAAAGCACGTAGAACATACGCCGCGCGAATCTACCAACAGACCTCGGCTAAAGAGAGATTTATCGGTGTGTACACGCGCGCCACGTATGAGACCGCGCGAGGGCACACGTGCACTTTGATTTCGGGGATGGATCTCGTATCGATACCGAGTGGGTTGCGTGCCACGTACGCTCCTTACGGATCCGCCAGGATTTTACTATTGGATGTATAATACAACGTGTATATATATCGGGATTATATCGTGGAATTTCGGTATGTGACTTCGACGAGTCTTGGAAAGGAGGAGTTTAACCTGAGTTGGGACACGTTCCAATGATAATGGAAAATTGAATCGTTGACGCTTTGGCCGTCAGGAGGACGATTTCGAAAACGAGGTTTTCGAAGTAAGAAAGAGAGTCTCGGAAACTGTTTATCCTGTAACTCGTGACAATTGAATAGAAAACTCGGCCCGAGTTTTTCCTCCCCCTGTCGTTGAAACAACAACGCGAGCGTGACGTT
Source organism: Apis mellifera (assembly GCF_003254395.2). Taxonomy (NCBI): domain Eukaryota; kingdom Metazoa; phylum Arthropoda; class Insecta; order Hymenoptera; family Apidae; genus Apis; species Apis mellifera. The sequence goes on from NC_037638.1 coordinate 19,884,813, forward strand.
GGAACAAGTCACTCTCTTTCTTTCTCGAACCGCGAGAGATATCGTATTTTCGCGTTCGTCCCCCGTCCCTCCCCTCCGCAGACGACGGGATTCTCGTCGTGAGAAATCGAGTAATGCGATTCCCGAACGCCGCCGCGCCTTTCTCCTCCGCGTTGATTCTGTGCACCGTGGCGGAAGAGGAGTTGGAGAAATGGAAGTGTGTAGTATACACGCGTTGGAAATGAAATTTAAAAAAAAGGAAAGAAGAAAGGAGAAAGAAAACAAAGTCGGAAGATTCTTCTCTCGGTGGGAGAGAATTGTTAAATCGCGATCGTTTCCGACGATCGAGAGTGGTGGAGGAGGAGGGGGGAAGGAAGAGAGAGAGGGTTGGTGGTTGAAAAACCGTGGGGCCGGAAGCGGAGGGTGAACATTGTTTCCTGGCCGTGCATTCGTCGCGCTCTTTCGAGGTCTTAATTACCATGGGCTCGTTGCGGCTGCTGCGGGGAATAGGAAGGGAGGGGGGGAAAAAAAATTCTTAAGAGCCGTTGAGAAATGCCACGGGACAAAAATAGGCCACGTCCCTTTCGAGGAACCTTTTCTTTTCACCTGCCTGCAGCCAAAGAGCTGCTGCTGCTGCTGCTGCTGCTGGTAGTTACAAGCGTCTCGACCGCATCGCCGTCGGTTACATTTTCGACGCGCATCATCCCGGACCCGAGCTATAGAATCTTTCGGTTACCCAGTTTCTTCGTCGTCGAACACGTAGAGCCACACACACACACGTACGTACGTTGACGAGAAGGAAAAAGGACCCACGCGAGGCTGACATGGATGGATCCATCCAGTCCTCTCTCCCTGAGTTTTATTCCTTTTCATCGACGACCTCCTCCTCCTTCTCCGTTCGTCGAGGATCTAATTCCTCGAAATTGTTTCCGTTGAAACGAAGGCAAGAAGAAGAATCTCTCCGCGCGTGGCCAAGAACCCTACTGGAACGATCGCTTTAATCGATTCCTTCGGATGAATTGGTAGCCTCATTCCTTCGCCTAACGAAATTTGTGAAATACTCGATCTGGATTACCATCTCCTTCTTCTTCTCGCGAAAAAAATGAACGAGGCAATTATATTTGCTCGAATATTTACTACGAAGCCTCGTTTACAATCCTCGTACTTGTATATACCACATTTTGTTCCAAATGATCTCGAAAGATTCTTTGTTAAAACCGCGATCAATTTTTGGACGCAAGAGATCGAGCTTGGAGTCGATAAACGCGGGGACCCCGTTTGTTTTCGATCGGTCGCAATTACGAGGGCGGAGGGAGGGGGAGGTGAGAGTGGATCCGCTTCGGGGAAACGACGACGGTGAAAAACCCGAGTCGTTTTCTCGGCGCGGGAAATAACGATTCGACCGAGGGGGAGGAGGGAGGAGCGGCTCTCGGTTTCCGAAGCTGAAACTCCCCGAGGCTTTGCGAAAGCTCTCGGATTCCCGCCGACTCCCGTGCACTGTTGTACCCCCCCCTCGAATACACGGGATCGCTGGCGGCGCTGATTTTCCAGGGATCGGTCGGGAGTTTGCGAGTCGTCGGGGTATTTGCGTCGGTCCAAGCGACGAATTTTCCACGGGATCCTCGTATCTCGATCGTGTCTCGGATCGTCGGCGGGTATTAAGGGCTACTAACCGTGCGATCGTCCATGCGTTGGGGGAGGAGACGCTCTGGGATCGGCGCTTCCGTGTTATCGATCGTTTTCAATTTTCGAATTTGACGAGATCGGGACGATTAACGCCGATTTGTTCGAAGATCCTCGAAGAATCGGAGGATGGGACGATTATATTGTTCTGAGACGGTGAGATAGATCGTTGGTGAAGAATATAAAGACGTGTTCGAATGAGTAAAGTTTACAATACGGCGTTTGCTATTAAGCCGTGAAACGCAGATGGTATCCAGATGGCGAGGAATGCTATTGCTTCCTCAAAAATAGCGATAGATACATCCGCTTCTGGGATGTGCCAAATATAACACTCGACTATAACGTATCGTATATATACACGGATTATTATTACTAAAAAGTAATCTAGAGAAAATCTAGAGAATAAATGGGGTACGTACGAAAATGATGGAAAGAATAATTCTTTCCGTCTAGAAGAGGATAGAATTCATTCTCCAAGTTTCGTGGGGAGACTCGTTCCAACCGAGGAGATCTTTTTGCGCCATCAAAGGAATCGCGTGTAACGATCGCGACCTCCTCCTCCTCCTCCTTCTCCTATGGTCGTTGCTCGCCGGAGCGGATATTTGGATCGCGAGCGGAAGAAAGTCGCGCAATAGCGATGAAGGAAGAGAAGGTTAATCTCGGTGTGAAAAAAGTTGGGAACGAAGACCGACCGACCGGCTCGTTCCTTTATAGTTTTTATCGCCTCCTTCTCCTCCGTTAAGCCGTAACGTCGCCACGATTTTCGAGAGCCGAATATCTTTCTTTAGTTCTGTGTTTACAGTCGGGATGCACGTTGCACTTTTCGCGATCGCGAAGAAATTTAAATATTATTTTTTATCCGGTCAAGCGGCGACTCGATGGAACGAAAGCTGCTGCTGCAACGTAACTGTTGGCTGCGGCGTGAAAAAAACAATGCGGGGAAAAAAGTTTCTCCGGCAGGCAAAAAAGCTGTGCGCCGCTTGCAACAGCATGATTTTAAGCACGAGTACTTTCGCGATTCTTTATTGTTCTTCTAATAATAGGTTGGGAGAAAGAGGGAGAGGGGAGAGAGAGGCCAAAGAAAGTAAGATTTCTTTTCTTTTTGACATTGAACGGAACGAGGTTTGATTTATTTTCCGATCTCTCTCTACGATGAATATTAAGTATTCGCAAAAAAAAAAGTTGGGAGGAGAAATTGAATGAGAAATAATATATAGTTTTGAGGAAGGATTTTAGAGAGAGAGAGAATTTCGTCTAATTTCGAGAGTCGGAAAAATTTATTTCTTTTTCTTTTTTTTTATACGGTTTATTGATGAATATATAATGGAATTTCAGTAAAATTTTAACAAATTTTTTTGCCATCGAAACGGAACCAAGTTTTGATTTATTTAAACGTGTGCGATGAATATTAGATCGCCGGGAAAGAGGACTTTCGAATAAAATTTTAAAGATTTATTCGATACGTTCTGCCGGAGAAAGGAATTTTTTCGAGAGTCGAAAAATTTCTGCAGGAGGTTGACGAATTATTTACGCCTCGCAGAGGAATTTAATCGTGGAAGAAGAGGAAAAGGTATCTCGAATTAGCAAAATTGTTATACGACGATACACGAATTTCCAAAGAAAGAGGAGGATATATATCATCGATCGAACTAAGAAAGAAATCGTTATCGCGGATCGATATCTCCTTTGGAATCTCGACATTGGGTTCATCTTCGAGTTCACCAGACGACGAAGACGTGTCACCGGTTCAAAGTGTCGACCAAGGCGAGAAACTTCTCGACAAGTCGGGCAAATTGACTTGGCCGGAATTCTCCAGGAATTCGGTTGATTTTCGATCCAAAGCTTGATCCATCCTCGCGTTAATCGTTATTTATACGAGAAACCTCGTTCTCGATTCGAAATTGTGATTCATCCCGTAACTCAGACTTATTTATCGAGAAATGGATCGAAACGAACGATCTATCTATGGAGAAATTGTTATACGATCCATACGACGATTGGTGGGCATCTGTCGAAAAACTCTCAAACGATTCTTTCCCTTTCGACGTTCCCACTTCTACCTCGCCTTGATTCGATTAAACCAGAGTGAGAAAAGAGGTTCCATTTAGCAAAAGGGGAGAGGGGAGGGGTGAAAATCCACCCTTCTTTTCGATTTTCGAGCTAAAAGGCCGAGATAAAGATTGACGGGGAACAACGGCCGCTTACTTTCTCTAAATATTTGCCGAAGCAGAGAAAGTACCACCTACCCTTTGTCGTTCATTGTTCGCCAGCTCCGTGTCATTCATCCTTATTTCCACTTCTATCCACTTTGTCCAATCATCTGTTCTCGATTGAACGGAGGAAAGAAACAAAGGAAACCCTCTTCGAATCCAAAAATTCTCCAAAATATCTTTAACGATCGTTGTTGCAACAATTACAACGCGTACTTATTTTTCATCCTAGTCGGGGAAAAAAAAATAATTTTTCCCAGCCAATAGGGGAACGTTATTACACGGCTCCAATTTTTCGCCTCTCTCACATCTAGGGGATCTTCCCTTACCCTCCCCGCTTCCCGGCTTCCCTTAATCTCTCTCATTCTGTTTATTTGCATCATTTATCAGCCTCTCCCTTCGTGACAGAGGGAGCGAGCTCGTCGTTGGGTAGAGAACGGCAGTTTAGAAGCAGCGAGACGGAGAAACCGGTGCACGAGAAAGGGTGGAGGGGGTGGTGCAGCGTACAGAGAAAGAGAGAGGGAAGTGAGCTTCCGTGCGTGCATCTGGTCGTTGGAAAAACGAGGGAAAAGAAATTTTTCGAGCGGTGTCGGTTTCGAAGCGAAGCGTTGCTGCGCCAGCCAGCCAGCCAACCAACCAGCCACGTTTTACCAACAGTTCCTCCTTCCAGCTTCGCCTGCCTTCTCCATTTTGCTCTGTCCCGCGGCATTAATAGAAGCGTGGAGGAGGGGGAGGATCGACGAGCCTTCTCTCAGTACCGATGGAACTTAATTTAACGTGTATCCTCACTTCATCCCTTCCGGTCGAAATCTGCGTTGGCGAGCTACAACAAGTTACATCGCTTCTTTTCTCCCTTTTTTTTTTTTTTCTTTCCCTCGCAGAAAATTCTTCGCTCCGAGCGATTCGTTCGCGAATCGGATTTCAAAGTTTTTCTCGTTCATTCTCTCTCTCTCTCTCTCTCTCTTCCCCTTCGAGTTTTCTGAATTCCGTTCCGCCTATTCATAGAATCGAAGAGAATCTTTCGAATTCTCGTTTCGGAGAATCGGTCGCGCGAGCGGATTTTTCCTTCTTTTCGCGCCTTTTTCATGGAGCGAAACTTGGTTTCTTTTTTTTCTCTCTCTCGTAGAGAGAGCATATTCACGCAATTTCACGGTATAAGGTGGAAACTTGTTATGGATATTGGAAGCGTGGGTGGGCGTGGGTAACGTATTGGACGTGTAACGTGGGGGATCGATCGGGGGGGGGGAGGCTGCGAAGATTCGGGAGCGGATTGGCCTGGCCACCTTTTATCCGGTTCCAAGAGCATTAGCGTAACTTTGGGGAAATTGATGTTTTTTACGTCAGGGAGGGAAAGTAATTCAACGAGTGGCCATGTACGGGCGTGCAGGAATCGGCGAATAGCAGCGGCCTGCAGAAACCGCTTTTTCTCCGCCCGCTGGTAATGCAAAGCTTTTCACCGAGGAATTCTTCTACGTCGTTTTTTGGCCTCCTCCCCTTTTGCCCCGTATCCGCGGCTTCCACCTCTCTCTCTCCCTCCCTCGTCGCGGTAAAGAAACCTTTTCTTCGAATTAAGCAAATGGCGATTCACGGGGAATGGGGGAAACGGCTGACCCGTTGCTGATTCGTATCGCCAACGGCGTCTGTCGATCCTCCCGAGACGGACGACGATGGATGGATGCGGCGTGGTGGAATAAATTGGCGAAAGAAAGAGAGAAAGAGAGAAAGAAAAAGAGGAAACGAGGGCGAAAATCCGGTCGAGAACGATCCATTATTACGATCCGTAATACGCTGATCTTACTCGTTAAATCGTTTGCCTCTACGTAATAATGTGTATACGATTCTGAAATTATCGCGTCGCGTCCCCATATTTTGCCTCCCCCTACGTTCTCTTTTTTTTTTTTTATTTTCTCGCGCCTCGAGCGAGAACGCCAGAGCCAGAGTATCTCGATAATCCAGTTGTAAATAACGAGCCGTTAAATTCCGAATGTTGGCAGGGTAATGTCGATAATCGGGGATTTTGCCCGATCGTCGGGCCGAGGATGATTTGTGCTGCCTGATCGATCCGACTTGCGGTGTGCGGTGTCGGTGGCGGATACCGAAAAACGCCTCCTCCCTCCCTCCCTCCCTCCCTCCTCCCGTTTAAATAAATATTAAACGCGGATGATTTTTCGCACGCCGATAATCGAATCTCGTTTCAACTTAATTTGACGGTCGTCGATTTTTCCCAATCCATCCCTTTCCTTCGTTGCGACGAATACGAATGATAATAATAATAATAATAATAATAATTGGAACATGGACACCGTGGAGGTGTTTTAATTATCGCGGCCGAGAAACGGATTCCTTGGTCGGCGAGAAAGAGAGATCCTCGTGGTGGCGTGAGCGGGGAGGCGAGAGGAAGCGGGCGAGGAAGGGATTAGAAAGCGCGAGATGACGGTAGCCTCGTTTCTCGCAAAAATAATTTCGTCCCGTAAAGAGAGTGCCCCGAGGGAGTCTGGCACGGTTCCCTGGCTTCTTCGTTCTCCTATCTTTTTTTCCTTTTTATTTCAAAGAGGCGAAACCTCTCGCGAAACTCCTTTTCCTTTCAACCGCGTCTTCAACGCGCAACGGGAATCCTTCTCTCGAGAGAACGTTGGAACGAGAGGATCCCGAGTGGAATTTAATCTTTCTTTCTTTCTTTCTTTCTTTCGAGGGAACAATCGATTCGAAATAATCTCGATTTCCCGCCAAATTTCTTTTTCCATATACACGACGTGGCGAGGAGTGCATCCTCCGTTCGAAAGGGGAAAGATAGAGTGGCACGGAATTCTCCACTTTATTTCACGCGTTGATTCCTTTTTCTCGCTCGACGCGCCTCGTAATTTGCCTTTTCGAAAGGGAAGCAAAGTTTTTCCAATTTCGCGGACCGCGACACTGCGACAGAAGAGAGAGGAACGTGCGTTACTGTCTTTCGCTCTCCCCCCTCCCTCCTCCTCTTTTGTTAAATTGAGTTTGAACCCTGAGGAGACTCCTCCTTCTACGTTCTTCCGCAGCGTCTGATTCTACGACTTTAATCTTTCCTTGCGCGCGCGTGTGTGTGTGTGTGTGCACCTGCACACTATCGGCCGGCTAACAAATCCTCCACTTGTATTCGAGTAATGGGGTGGTGGTGCAAATTATGCACCTCCTTTCTTCTCGAAAACTTACTCTTTTTCTCTTCCCGAAAATCGAGAGCTTCGATTCTTTGGAAACGTGGGAATTTGTAAAATTCCCTTCCTGCCACGGATCCTCTATCAGGGAGGAGAAGGAGATATCCTCGTGGACGTAGCATGGTTGGATAGTGGACGGTTAGTGGAGTAGCAAGAAGGAAGAGAAAAGAAGAAGAAGAAGAAGGGATTTTCTCTTGAGACAGCCTCGATTTCCTCCGACACGATTTTCCAAGGTCTTCTGGGTTTGCAATGTAATTCTAGGAAGAAGTCGCGGGCGAAGGAAGGGAGAAGGAGAAGGGAAACGGGGAGCGCGAGACAAAGAGACGACTAAGAGATTGTCTTTGAGAGATGTTTCCCTGGCCTCGTCCCGGGGGAATATTTTTAGAAACGCGCGTTGCAAGGAAAATTTTTCCAAGCTTCGATGAGTTTGGAGGGGTGGGCCGATTTTAATTCAACTTGGATTACTTGGACGCGGCGAAAACGGCGCCAACTTTTCCTGGTGATCAACCGTGTGAATCCCCGTGAAAAAGGAATCGAGCGAAGGGAAAATGGGAGGAAATACAACGTGGAAAAGTGTAGCGGAAATCTTTTCTAAAAATTTACCAGGAGATATAACTTTTTCGACGATTGTTGTTCTGTATTTACAAATCTGCTTTGTCGGATTTCATTCGTGAAAAATTACTTCGGTACCAAGAATTTTCTCGAATTTTCAGTAAATAAAAATACACTTGCGTATATACGAGAGAAGAAGGATCGAATCTATTCTGTCAACGATCGAGGAAGAGCGAAATAAAATAGGAGGAGGAGGGGAAATAAAAATTAGGGCGGTACCGTTTTCGTTTGTCTGAATCGACAAGCGGCGCTCGTCGATGTCCGATGGTATCTTGGGATATTTAAAAAAAAGGGGAAAAAATCTCACGCCATTTTCTTCCACCCCTTCGCCTCCCTCCGAGCTGACACCCGCGACAAAAGCCTCGGTCGCCATCACGGGGACGCAAACTGCAAAAGGCATTACTCATTTATTTGAATGCATCGCACGCTCTGCCTAGCTAGCTTTTGGAGCCTCGACCTTTGTTTAGCCGGATTAACTTCATACGCCGACATTCTCCTTTTAACCGTGACACTGCCCGCGAATTTGTTCGCAAATTTACGAGCGAAAAATACGAGGGGAGATAAGATAATAAAAAAAAAAAAAAAGAAAAGAAAAGAAAAAAAAACTAGTACTTTGCGAGTACTATAAAATTACGACCGGGAGGAGGAATTAAATAATTTTCGTACACCGGATCGCCGGTTTTTGTTCGAACGAGGCTCGTCCTCGAGACACGAAGTGGTTTGAAAAAAAGAAAAAAGAGAGAAGGAAAAAAGAAAAAACGCGGAGACGAGGACAAAGGGAGGACAAATTTAACGCGCCGACGATGGAAAAATCGTTGGAACTCGTTGTTGGAACTCGCGATCGCGTTATCATCTCTGATTCTTCTTGGTTCGATAACAAAGACTCTCTCTCTCTCTCTCTCTTTCTTTCACGGTCTCGAGAACTCGAGGATGCGCGAGAGATCGGCGAGAGAATACACTTTCGACCTGGTTTTCCTCGGTGGCAAGGTATTCCTCGTTTCATCCGGCCTTGATTCACGCGCGGGAAGGAGGGGAAAGCCAGCCACACCAAGATCGGGAACAGACGGAAAAACGGCGGCCGCGTGTATCAATTAGACGGGGTGCCCGGGATCGTTAATTAATTCGACCAGCTCGTTAGTTGATTTAATAATTAAAAGCGTACGGACGATCGATCCGAGCGATAAAGCAATAATACCACCGCGGCCCCCTCCACCTCCACCTCCATCTCCTCCTCCTCCTCCTCTCCACTTGCTTTTCCGTATAATCACTGTTGGCGAATTCCCGCCGCGCCACCGCACAATTACGTTACCTGTTTAATCACCGTGACGGGTGATCCTCCTTCGAATTTTTACCACCCTTGGAAATTATCGTTATCAAATATTTATATAAAAAAAAGAAAGAAAAGAAAAGGGAAGGAAAGAAATATAAATATGTATATATTAATTATACTTTGATATTAAATAATAATAATTGCTCGTTACCGATTACAAATATGATCGCGTTCCTTTATATAATATCGAGTTTAATTTCCCGCGCGAGTGAGAGAAAAGGATTCTCGTTTCAATCGGTTGAAATATTTATTAGTTTGGCAATTTGGTGGAGGGAGTAAAGAGGAGTCTCCACGAAATATCGAACCATCGTTTCGATCGTGATGCACAATATGGAAGGGAAGAAGGACAGAGTTGAAAAATTTCGTTTCGACACGGTGATTTTCTTTTCGATTTTTCTCTAGAGAAGAGGAGGAGGATTCCCTCGGTCGGGTTCTCTTCCCCTCACGGTGCATGCAAATGAACCGCGTAACGAGTTGAATATTGATCGTATAAATGTAACTCGTTAACTCCATAGTCGCATTGGCCATCCGCGACTTCGAAGAGTCATCGTCGTCGTCGTCGTCGAGCTGTCTGTGCAAGAACGTTCCCTCCTCTCCACGATAAATTTTAATCGGCGCCTGTATTACATCACATCTCTCATATTCGTCTTAATCGACGAATATCCCAAAATTCCGAAAAAGCGGAATCTCGTTGGCATCGACAGACAATGACATTTAACTGGATTTCTCAATATGACGAAAAACATATATATAAGTTTCGTCGAAAATGAGGGCGATGATCGGAGATGAGGAGAGAGTTTAAAAGAGAAATGTCGAGTCGTTTTCAATTGCATCGAAACGGAGAAAATATAAATTTCTTTATTGGCAAGGATCGGTTTTGCCGGGGAGGAGCCAATTATCGTAAAAAATGCGAGGGGCAACGAGGAAGTGACGGTAACGAAGATGTTCGGACGGGGCTGGTACGTTGCCAAACGTTGACAAACGCGACGGCTCTCACGGTGAACGCGATTCAATTCGTTTTTCCGTCTCTTCTCGCGTCGGTTTCCCGTAATTGGCTGCGGACCCCGCGTTTGGATTTATTCCCGCTTATATATATATATATGATCCCCGTGCTCCAGTTATTCTTTTGCCCTCCTGTCTGTCCCCCCCAACCTTCGAGGAGGGAGGGTTTCATTGAAACCCCGGTGTATTTAGATATTTCTGCCTTATTCAGTGCCAATCTTGCTCGAGAGGAATCTACATTTCAACGGGTCAAAGGGGGATGATAGTCGAAGTAGCCAAGTTTCGAGGAAGAAACGCGTCTCGGTTCGATGGGATTCGTAAACTAGAAGCGTCTCATTACGGCGAACGATAAATTATAATTCGATCGATAGACGAGGGAGGCGGAGTGGAACGGATGAAGGGAGGAAGAAGGAAAAGGGAGCGAGATCGAGAGGGGAATTTGCGAATAAATTTCGTTAATCGAAAAGTTTCACAGTTGATTCGTCGTCTCTTTTTCTTTTTTTACAAACGGGGATTTTTTCGAAAAAAAAATAGGCGAATGTTATTACTCGAATCGAAGAGATAGAAATTTTCGGATCTTATCATTATTACGTTTACGTGATCCGTGTCGCCCCGCACGCAGACGCACTGCGTCCTTGTTTCGTTTAATTAAACATGCATCGACGGCAATGATTAATTATAACTTGTAAATTATAATAATTAATTTAATTTACATGTTAGGATTACAAATTTAAAAAATACGCATCTAAATACGTTATTGTATTAATTAGTTAGCATGAAACATTGAAACACGGAGCGGAACGGATCCACCGCGCTAGCAAAATTATCGGGTATTGTAATTCCGTTTCTTTTCAAGGATTATCCGAATTATTTTATCGTGGATAATTTTATCATCGCGCAATAAGGGATGCATCTGTCCCTCTCTCTACTCTCGTCTATCTTTACTCACAACGAAGAACAATCGAAATAATCGAGACGATGGATATTCTTCGAAATTTTTAACTTTCTTCCCGATGCAAAAACAAGTTCCAAGTTCCAAGATACAGATATATAGGGTTTGGTGTGAGATCGTAAAAATCCGTGGACCGAGCTCTATTCTCGTCCTCCTCGAGACGAAATGTGGTTCCCCCGAGATACCCTCGCCGATACGATTGCCACCGCTTCGAATTATCTTGGAATTTCTCGAGATCAAACGGGCTGCGCCTGGTTATTCGCTTTCCGTTCCGCTTCCGTACGCGCTCGCGGCAAATTTACGGAACAACCCTATCCGCTGAATCCATAAATTGCGGATGTTTCGCCGCTCTCGCGTCGCGATACTCTTCTTATTTATCGACCCCGCTTCGTTGGTATCGATTCTCGTAAAAAAAAAAAAATAATTATGGCGGAGAATAAAAGGCACGTATCCGTGGTTCTTGATCGGTGTCCAACTCGTCAGAAATGTAATTAAAAAACGGAGGGTATAAAAGGACCCAAAGTGTGGACGAGAAGGATAATCTGAAAGGGCGAGGAAGAAACGGTGCGTTGTTATTAGGTTAAGGAACATAAATCAAGGAACGGAGTGACATCTCTGTATTGCTTTTTCGTCGAAACGGGAGAAATTCGATTTCTGCTTGAGAAAGAAGAAACAGTGGTGGCGTTTTGCAGCAAGACGTTGAAGTAAGAAATGGTGTGTAATTAACGAGGTTAAAAATTGAATTGAAAAAAATGAAGCGAAAGAAACGATAATAATAATAATAATAATAAATAAATAAAAAGAAGATTCTCCTCCATCGGCCAAGGGAAAAATAAATCGAGGAAAAGACATCCGTGTTGCAGTTTCGCCCCGATGTTGAAACAAGATGGTGAGAAAACTCGATTTCTAGCGGTAGTTTTCACCGGGAATCGCGACAAGATTCGGAGACTGGGAAGAGAAAAGAATATATATATATATATATATATATATCGAGTCTCGTTGAGATTCCCCGAGATATAGAAAGAAGGGAGAGGGGGGGCAGTATCGCCCGGGGAATTATCTTGGAATTTCTCGAGATCAAACGGCGTGACCGGGTTATTCGGTTACATTCGATTCCTCGGCGCGAAGTTGGAAAATTTACGCGGTCCCTTAGGGCGGAGTGCGCGCGCGCGCGGGCGCAAGGTTTCGAAAATTCCGGGGGATGAAGAAGTTTGTGCTTCGATACCGATGGCTGGTTGGCCGCCACTCCCGCCCAGTCGATTCCCCGAGTTTTCCATTTTCGAAACTCGGGAGGAAACTTGCCGAGCATCCAGAGATTTCTCCAATTTCCACCGCGCTTCTCAAAGAGATTTACCCCTCACCCCCCGTGCGAGAGGAATGCATAATATGCGCGATAAGAATGACGTTCGGATAAACATGACGACGGATGGATGCGCGTCGAATGGTCGTCGATCCTCTTCCCTTTCCTTCTTCTTCTTCTTCTTCTTCTCCCTTCGACTCGAGAGATCGAGCAAAACTTTGCCTCGAGTTCCTGGCTCGCAGGAGGGGTTACCCGTCACAGCTTTGTCCTCCTCCTTGCTGGAAAAATTGAAATACTTGCCGGGATAATTGACGTTCCTCGGCGTAGTAGGTGGGAATATACAGAGGGAGGGAGAAGAGAAGCTTCGCATCGCGAATGCTGCGCGTCTCTGGCAGCACGTGTATCGCGCATTCGAATGAAAATTAGAAATGCATCCACCCTTCCCCCTCCCTCCATTTATTCGGCCGCATATTCGACCTTCGACGCGGGGGAATCTGGCGGAATCCCCGGCACGCAATCTCGTTGCCGTGAATTTTTTTCCGAATACCGGGGATACTTTTCCAACAACGCCAAGTTGCGTCGTAGCGTCGGGTGTCTGCGTGTATAGTCTGCGTGTTCTTCCCTCTCTCTGTCTCCTTCCTTCTCGTATCCTACTCGATTTCTCCTTCCCCTTCTTTCCCCCATCAGTTCGATTAACTCGAAGACACGGAAGAACGCACCCTCGCGTTTCGAAGGATATCTGAATGGGAGAGCTGGGGATTAATCCTCTTAGCCGTTATAACCGTAGGATAGGTGATAGGGCAAACGTTTCCTCCCCTCGCGTTACCCTTTCGACGATTTCTCGGTGGGGGTGTGAAAGTTGCGTGTGTATGTGTATGTATATGCGTAGAGAAGAGAGATTTTTATCGGCTCGTATTTTAATTAAGTCTAATTCTGGGAAAGCCACGGTCCACGGTTCGAGCACACGGTCGAAATACAGAGTGGTCCGCGATGTAGGTTCCGAAATTTATATTACGACACGGGGGGAGACACAGTGGCCGGCGGACCACGTCAACCGTCACGAAAGCGATGTATATTCATTCGCGGTGGTTCGTAGGTTGTCTGGCGGCTCGTTTCTCCTCGCCATTTGCCCCCGTTAGCCCGGATCGTATAACCCCCTCCTCCACCTTGTAAACGGTTTGTAACGATTTAGAACGCGTCCCGTGCACACAAGCACGACACAAGTCAAGTTTCATCGTGCTTCTACTTTTTCACGGTACGGGAAAAAGTAGCTTCTCGATCGTCGAATTGTCGTGGATTATGGATGTAATAATAATGGTAAAAATTATTTGGATTCGTTCGTTAAAGGCAGAGGGAAAAGTTTCTTAATTTGTCTCGCAAATGGCACGAGTGTAATTTCACTTGGTCGTTTCTTTTAACCTTCCTCCTCGTCCAATTCACAGCGATAAAAAAGAAAGTTTTACTTTTTCTCGCATAAATTGAGTAGGAGAGATCGAAATCGCGAATGCATAAACCCCAAAATATGTTGGAAATAGTAACGGGGTTAATATTCAATTAAGTCGGTGGTGTAATTTGATTATTTCGTGCGAGCGGCCGTTTCGTATTCGAGGAAGGGAAAATGACTGTGCATATTTAATATTCAACAACCCGTTCCGTGCAGCAACAGCGTGCCGCGCATTGTTTTTTCAATGCATGGAACAACGACGGACCGCGTTTTTCCATCATTTCGATCAATCGAATTGTTCAGCCCTTTAATTATACGAGAAGAAGAAAAGATGTGATGAGACTTTGAGCAAAGTCTTGGAGCAAAGTTTCGATCCATCATGGCGGAAATAGTTGTGGTACGTCGCGCGTACAAGTAATTAATTTCGCGAGAAGTTTCGCGGTTCCAAGTCTTTTTTCTCTCGATCGTGGAATTTGTTGTTCCACGTCCGGTTGTTTCAACCCTTGCTCTCCGATTCTCACCCTTTCCGTGGCGAATGCGTGTCTCTCCGATCGTGTTTGCGATCGTGGTTCAAGTAAGCTTCGAAATTGCACGATTACGAGCGGCAATTAAGAGAAAATCGGATCGACGTTCAGAAACTAATCGATAATCTATTCCATAGTCTCGTTAAGGATATATCGATTTTGTAATTCGATATGCAAGATCTGTCCGCATGTTTCAACGTGCGAAAATAACACTTTTCCATTCTTGCAGAGAAGGATATTTCTATCGTTTGTCTATGCGGTTTTATTTTCGCAAATCGTTGCTTTCTTTTGAAAAAGCTAGAATGAAATAATGCAGCTTAATCACTTCTCGTTTTATTTTTTAAAATGAATGCGTTATCCTTCCAATTAAGGATTGCTATAATTATTATATTATATTATATGTCGATAAATTTTGACTGGTAACAATACGAGTCTCTCCACGCTCACCGCTGGCTTGTAAACAAAGCTGTAGCTGTAATCTCTTTTTTCCTCTCGCCGAGTAATAACGCAACGTTCTTCCAACGTCCTGTTCCCTTCATTCGCCTCTCTACCGGCAGAGAGGACGTTGGTATCCACGTGAATCGTCTTTCGAGTGCAATTCAACGGTCAATTTTTCCTCAAACGTGCGCCGAAAGATCGCCACGCGAAGAATTCCGCGTGAAAAGTGACCGAAGTCGTGAATTCTCGTATTATTCGCGTTTGCTCGCCAACAAGTTGAAAGTGGATTTCCGAGGAATTGGCTGGATATACGCATCGACCGAAGAATCGTCAATAAATTCATTCTCTCCTCAACCTCGAGTTTCTTCTCTTCCTCGACTCCTGCGTGTCGTGGACAATTTCCAGAGAAAGAAAAAAGAAAGAGAGAAAAGGATCGGCGCGTAATTTTCTTCGACGAAGAAGTCTCAAAGGCGAGTCTCAAACCGCGTGCGTGTATACGTATGTGTGTATATATAGAGATACGTGTGTTACTATAGGAGTAATCGGAGTAGCGACAGTAGCGCCGCGACGCGGCGTGTTATTGATCGGGCCCCCTTCTCGCCACCCCCCTCGGTCAGAACCTTCCTTCCTTCCTTCCTTGTGCCGGTTGTGCCGGCACGCCACTCGAGAAAACGACTCGCGAGGTTTACGTGATTTCGAAAAAACGAAATTACTCCTTTCTCGCTTGGAAAATTTACCACACACGTCCTACGATACATCGAAGCATCGTGCCTTATCTTTTCGGGATTCTTCTAGATTATTCAGCGTGGTGGAACAGTGACTGATATTAACGGAGGGATCAGTGAAGTGAAGATTCGAACGAAAGGAAAGGATGGATAGATTCGTCGTGGTAAATTCTTTTTACATGTCGCTTACAGGTATTTGGGAGATTAGGCGTTTATTTATTTACTCTTCTGGGAATAGCAAGGTTATTGTTGCACTTGGTGGGAATACAGATATACTTTGATAGAAATCGAGAATTTTACGTGAGATATTTGTGTTGAATGATACGTAGTTATTGTTATAGAAAAATAATTCGTCTTTCTATCGATTCAAGAGCTGCGTATCTTCGAAATCCATAGGAGGCGTTGCGGAGTCGTAGGTGCAAATGTCCCGTTCGATGCTCGTCCGACTCTTCGTCTTCGATCGTGTGCAAGGTATTTGGCAACGCGTGGGGATCGTTCGAGCGTGGATTGAACGCTCAAAGACACGAGGTCGTTTAACAAGCTCGTACAAGCATTCGTGGCCTGATTTCTCGCCGCGTAAATCGATAAGCCAAGCCGAGCCGAGTCTCGAGTCGAGCCAAGTGTCCGCGTTTCGTCAATGTTTAACGAGGGGGGGAGGACCCCCTCCTCCCTCGATCGAAAGTAGGCAAAGAGCCTACTGTTGTGATCTACGGATCCAATTTACGAATTGGGTCGGCCATTATTCCGCCCGTTTCCTTCTTCTTCCTCGACCACAAATCTCGACCTATTGCGGCCGCCTCGAAAGATGGAACGTTAAATAGGGAGAAATCTCGTCCGAGCCTTGCGATATATAATACCTTTCGATGGAAATATTTCTCTGCTACGTGGAGAAGGAAGGAAGGAAGGAAGGAAGGAAGGGTGTTGCTGGATTTTAGCCGGCCAGAAATTCGTGGTTGGAAACGTTACGAAACGATCCCCAAAGGAGGAGGAGGAGGAGGAGGGACGCGTAATCGGCGGGACGTGCAAAGTGGGCCAGTCTTTCTCGTTCCTCGGCAGCAATATAATTCTCCGGAATCCAATTTGCGAATTGGGACGGCGGCGTGTCTTTCCCTTCGTCGCATGCAGACGTCTCTCGACGACGACGAGGAGAACGGTTCTCGAATTGCGCGGCGGGGAATCGTGGCTCGCGCAGTTCAAACAAAGAATATTCACCTGTAGCTGGGGAAATTGATCGCGATTGCCCTCGCGATTGTTCCCCGTTTGCGCGAACGAGAAAAATCCCTTTTGTTTGACCCTGTTGGCCACACCGTATCGCCCTATTACTTTCTACACACCAGCTCGATACGAATACGCTCGAATTCGCGTATCCAATATTTATCCGTCTACACGTGGGATGGAAAGAAGATGACGATTACATCCGAATATATTATATATTCTTCATCCTACTCCTATCTGATTGCACGGTTTCGTTGGAATTTCTCTCCTGAAAAACTTGATTCCTTCACTTCCTTGGTGGACAGGGTAGAGTAGAAATATCGGATGTAAAAAAATCGCGATATCTCCTCGAGTCGTGTTTTTCCAAGGATGGAAAGGAATTTTCGCGAGAAGAATTCCCAAGAACGCGTCCCTCCGCGCAGAACCCGAGATTTACAAAGCGCTCGAATTGTTTTTCCCGCGATTTTTCCAGCGGAGGATTGAAGAGATCGGAACGAGGTCACCCTCTCTTTCTCTCTCTGCAAAAGCAAAGCGTCGATCGGAAGGAATATCAATTCGATTTTTCGTATCGCGCTTGTTTTTCCACCCGCGTTTCTTTTTTCCCTTTTTTTTTTTTTTTCCACTCCACGCGTATAACTTACGTACATACACGCGTACATACACGCGGCACGTATTTGCACAGCTACTAATTAATGGCGCCACGCAAAGCAGCAAAAACAGAGGAACAACGGCAGAGAGATAAAAGCGGCCAGAGCCAGAGGCGGGTTAGCTACGCGCACGCGATCCGCTATATATATATATACATATACACACACACACATATATATATCGGCATCGTTCCATTACTTTATAATTAATATCGTCGCATTGAACTTCCGATCAGAGGCGACTTTCCCTCTCCTCCTCTTCTCTCTATATCCGGGAGGAGGAGGGTTCAGGTTCAGGAGGGGGAGTGGATTTTCTCGGCCGGTCGAATAAATGATTCCCTCCTGCTCCCCCACGGTTTGTCAATGCGCCGTGATCCCGAATTTCCCGACAAACAGAGCTAATGAAGCCGGCCTTTAAATAGGCGGGCGAAACTGTGCGCGTGCGATATCTCGCGTAGGCGAGAATAATTATCGAGCGAAACGAGGAGGGGGAGGGGGAGGGGGATCGGGAGGCGAAATAAAAATAACGAGCGCGTGTTAACCCGGCAAGGCGGGGTTAATCGTCGGTCAGACTGGCGGTTTAACGCGTTGTCTCCAGCCGGGTGGAAGGAACGGTCGGTTCGTCGATCCCTTCTCGCGCGCTGAAAATAGCTCGACTGAATCCGAAACCACCGATTTCGAGACTTCCGACTTTTGCCGTCCAATCGATCGAACCGATTTTTCCATGTATATATATATGTGTGTGTATGTGTGTATGTATACACGATGAGATAGACGATGAGATTGAAATAAAATATGGCGTGACGTGAATAAATGGCGAGGTTCTCCCTTCTCTCGTGGCGGAACACGCGTCGAGATTTTTACTCGTCCGTCCAACGGTATGTTAATGATTCGGCGTGGAACGTGATGAACAGTTTTACGAATACGAAGCTTTATCACGGAAAGAGAATTTAGAAAGGGGAGGGGGGGCGTGTAGACAGGTAGAGTGAATATTAATTGTTTTATATATCGTCGGGTGATATATATACGTGTTGCAGAATGCAAACATTGTTAGCTACACTGGTTAATCACGTATTCATCCTACGTCCGGATAATCGGTTATTTGAATAACCAAATTTGAACAATCGACATTCCAGCGTAGGTTGAGAGAGAAACGTATTATACGGCCACCTTCGTTTCATAGTCAACGAGATAATACGTTTGACGTTGCCGATTTTCCTCCAACTCGAAAACGTGTAAAGTTAAAAGAAGAGAAAAAGAATGAAAAGAGGAGGAGGTGGGAAAGATCGTTTCAAGGTCGTTTCGAAACTACTCGATGGAAAATAAATTACATCGAAGATGTTGTAATTACTTTGCGTATTTAATTAACGTCGCGAACCAATTTATTTTCCCGTCCTCGAACACCTGTTTCGAATCGAACACCTTCGACTAATAAATCATCCATTTAATTTAAAAAAAAAAGAAAACGAGCCGATAAACAAGTCTTTCTTTGCGCGAAAAATTGCCTTTTTCTTTTTACCTTTTACAAACAAACGAGAAAAGAAAAAACCATTCGGTTCCCTATCTCGCCAAAGCGGGGGAAATTAATTTTATGCCGGTCGAAATCAAGCGACCAAGCCCCTATTATTTCCCTCCTATCGAAAGCAACCGACAGTTATTCCTGCGAGCCCGTTTCAAACGCATCCCACCCTGTATGTACACACGCGTCCCCACCCGTGTTGCACAGATAATATTTAGGCTAGACCCCGCGGGGTAATTGGTGGAGAACGTTCAGAGCCTCTCTCCTTCTCTCTCTCTCCTGTTGACGGGGAGGGGCAAGGAGATAACGGCGGCGTTTAGGGGATTACGGGATCGCGAAAGGACATTAATCCCAATCGGAGAATTTATCGCGGTCGACTTTTGCGCGAGTATCGTGGTGCTGCTCTCTCTGGGGGTAAGAAAAAAAAAGGGAGGGAGAAGAGGAAACGAGTTAGATTTTCGTAATTTCGGATAATTTCGATGGGGGAGGGTTTGCTGTTTCTCCTAATTGTTTGAGGAATCGAATAGTCGAGATATCTGGATAGTTCAATCGAAATGGAAAGAATTCAAAGAAGTAACAGGGATGTAAATTTTTTCTTTTTCTTTTTAAGGGAAGATTGAATGTATTAAATATATTATATTGAAAATTGTGATAGCTCGGATTCTAGAAACGGATGACAGGGAGAGATTGCGTGCGTGCTGAGATAAGCAGGATGTGACGTTTGTGTTCCGAGCAAGGGTTGCGACAAGCGTGTCATAAACCCTTGACACGGTGGCGGGCAATAAGCGAGTACTTTTCGTGATCAACCGAATTTCGTTTCCTGCTGCAAATCGAGATAAACGAGGATTATCAAATTCGCTGATTAATTCACGCACTCTTCTCTAACTCTTCTTTATACGCTCGAGAAACTTTTTACAATTTCTCCTTTCAAAGATCTACTACTAAAATTCACAAAAAAGAAGAACAGTAATAATAAATCGTCGGAAGAATAATCGCCGACACTTTAATTCTCGTCAACGAAACGTGCATTTCGCGGTAAAATTAATTGGACGCGTGAAACACGTGTGCCCCACTAACCATCAGATGGAAACACAGAGTTGAGAACGTGTATAGAGTAACTACATGTGGTAGATGATTGGCTCGCCTCATGGATGGTGGCGAAAAGCAGCAGCAGCAGCAGCTTTCAACAAACTGGCGGCCGGGGAATAAGGGCTCGCGGGTTAATGGACACCGCTCGTTATCGTTATTGCGAAACTGATTAGGTTAATGTTCGGCGTTTCTCAGACGTTTCCCTCGCGGAATGTCCAGGCAAAGTGACGCACACCACGATGGAATTGACCTATAAAACGGGAGGAGGGGAGAAAAACAGAAAGAGAGGCTGGAAAAGAATAACAATCACCGGTTCAACGAACGATTCAGAGGAGGAACGGAGAATAGGATCGAATGAGAAGGCAGTCGTTCGGTTAATCCGCAAAGATGAAATTCATTCGACTAACAAGCCGGATTTCTCGTGGGGAGGGGAGGAGGGGTTAGAAGAAGTACGGCACGCCTGGGATTACGTTCGCCACTCTCCTCGATTGTATCGCGCCTCTGAATACACCGTCACCGATTTAATTGCATTTCCAGCTACCACCTCTCGTATACACTTTTTTTTTCTCTCTCTTTCTTCTGAATCTTTTCGATTTTCGAATCAAAGTAAGTAAGGTATATATATACTTTCGAATTTCGTTCATTTATTTCAGAGTAAAAATTTTTCTTTTTCCAGACGTGGTGGTAGGCGGCCATTACTCTCGGTCTCAATTGTTGGGAGAAATAAAACCGTTTTATCGAGGGATAAATTCTAGGATAGCGAGTTTGGGCGCAAATGAAAGTTTTATTCCGCGCGATTAAAATTCGCGTGGAAAATTTATTTCGCGTTAATTTCAACAAACAACACGGTGTATTTTCACGCTATTTCGCCGATCGATCCCTCGAGAAACCGGAGGAACCAAGATCGTTGATAAAGCGAGGAGCACGCGTAAACGCGGCCCCGTTGATCGCGATACCGCGTTGTGAAAGTGAATTTGATCGGGTTGCGCTTTCGACCAACGGAAGCGTCGGCCTCGTAGAGGCTGCGAACGGGCGCACGATGGAATTCCGGAAAAGTCGAGCGTAGTTCCCTAACGGGGCTGGGAATTAGACCGATTCGAATCGATTCTCTCGCGTATTTTACGAGCGTTGCGCGTGCTTCTTCCAAACACGATCCTCGGATTTATCACGATCGGGAAAATTGCGTGAAAAATTTAACGTTGGATTATAATCCTGAATGCGTTTAACTTTGTATGTATGTTTTTTGTAACGAGATTCCATTCCTCGATTATCTTGGCAAATTTTGAACAACGCGTAATTTTGTAGGAAGGATAATTGGGAATAGAATTTGGAATATGGTTTTTTAAAATTATTCTTGGTAAGAAAATTTCATCCTTTGCAGGTAACGCCCTACATGTCGTCACCGCGAATAAACGTGGCGAGAGAGGGGCGAAACAAACAAACGAGACAACCCGCGTCTTATCACCGAACTGCATTTTATTATCTAAATGGCTTTCGACGCCCCGAGTCGTAAGCGGGACGATGCTTTACATCCCCTGGAAAAGAAAACTCTCTTCCTTCCTCTCGCTCGTTCGCGCCCCTTCACTTTTAAGGACCGCGATTTCCCCTCCTCGATTGTCCTCCTTTTTTGTTGCAACATTTATCTACTCGAAGCCCGGTGCTTCCACCCTGCGACATGCGGGACAATGATGGAATTGGGACTTTGTTCGAGGTAGAGAGAGAGAGAGAGTGAGAGAGAAGCGAATGGCTTTCATCGTTTCGTTTCGTTTCGTTTCGTTTCGTTCTCGTTTTAACCGAGTTGTTTTCCAGAGTTGGAGAGAGATCGAATCACCAGACACTTCTCCGGTTTAATTTTTCACCGAGCTCGTTACTCTTTTACATCCAGGCCAGAGGCGCGCAAACTTTCCTCGCGAGCGATATCGGAGTGGCGGCGATATAAACTGGAACAAAAATGGGGAGAGCGGAAGCGAGGGGAGGGACTCGTCGGGTCATTAGGAGGAGGAGGAGAAGGAGGAGGAGGAGCGTCGAGCAAAGAAATCGTTCTTCTAACCGACGATCCTTTGGAACCGCCGCCGTGCAACCGGTGACGTCTAATTCTCGCAAATGATTCTCCCTCCCTCCCTCGGCCTCCTTTTCTCTAATGCGAAGGGTAATTCGAGACGGAGAAGAAGAAAGAAAGGAATGGATATCGAAGGAATCGAACAGGTTAAATCATGTTTGTTCGATTGATGGATTTGGTTGGAAGAAGAAATAGATGGGAACAAAAATCGTATTCTTGTTCACGCTCGATTATAAATTCGATCATGATATACTCGAGAGATGTTTCGTTCTGTATCTAATCTAAGGTATACACGATTCATCTTTCGTGAATGGAATCGTGCTTTCTCCTATTCCTGGCAAAAAGAATTTCCCATTTCTCCTCGTTTGCGCGACAATAATTTCGTTCCATCGTAATCGAGATAGGCAACGAATCGTGTTATAAATTAAAAAAATCGCGAGGAAGACGGTACGCGTATATTAATCGTAGAAGAATCGTGTTTACAACGTGGCTCGTTTCAAAACCGGGGAGAGAGAGAGATTTTTCTGTTTCTCTCACACGCACGCACGCACACACAGGCGCGGTGTACATTGAACCGGCGCTGCTCTCAAATCCGATTTCGATGGTAAAACACGCTTCTGCACTCGACGCAAAACTTTCCTTTGCGCTCCCCCTTTGTTTCAACGCCGGCACAAGCGCTCGGCCTCGCTTCGTCCGTAAAATTGACCGAGTGAAACTGGGCGCCCGCTCGTATAACTTATTTAAATCGCTTTTATAAGCTCCCTCGTGCGTCAGCTCCGCTTCCTCGCTCGTGTGCCGCGTCGTCGCTCGTTTCGATAGCGCGGATTCCGGCGAAAGGAGCGATTAAACGAGCGTCGATATCGTAATCCGTCCGCACACACGCTCCGTCCTCACCCCCTCCTCCACCTACGCGTTGTAAACTTGACTGTCTCGTCGAATATGGGGAGAGGGAGGGAAAGGATGGAAATTTTAGGTAAAAAGAGGTTGCGTACGTGAGATTTTTTGATCCTGGACAGGCTAATATTTCTGAAGAGTTTCATTCGAATGATTCGTAATGTCGCGTGTACAAAGGTTGTAATTTCTCGGAACTCCACTTTGGAAATTGATGGTCGACATCGGAAAAATATTGGGGAAAAGGGAGGAAAAATATTGTTTGTTTTTCTGTTTTGGAATGGATTCGAGATTCGCTCGAAGATCGAATTTAAATCTATTTTCTATTTCGTCAAGATACTTGTTTAGAACGAGCAAGCTTTTCAAGGGATCATGACGAAATATAATCACCATTTATCGAGGCATCGATTACAGGCCTCGTTTAAAAAGATGCGTATTTTCAATATATTCGTACGATAAAAGCAATGGAATGTATATATAAAATTTGTTATATCTGGCAAACGGATACGAACTTTTTCCATTATTTTTGGGTTCGTTGCACATGCCAACTCCTCCTGGATTGGGTCCTCGATTTTGCCGCAATCACTACCTTCGCTCGATATATGCAGACCGCGTATCGATTTCGACAAACGAGCACGAAGAATAGCGGCGTGTCCGTGTGTATTTTCTAAACGAAATGCGCAGTAACCAGACTCTTACGCATGCGCTGCTCATCTCACGCCTGTGCGTGTGTACCACACACGCGTGGACGAGTTCGTGTTTGCGCTCGTCCCTTCTATGCGTGTATTTCTATGCATCGTTTCATAAACGTGATGGGAGAAACGACGTAAGCAACAGATGCTGCGATTAATATCGTCGTAACCGCGACCGTGGTGGTGGTAACGAGCAGATGAGCACACGCAGTCGGCGAGTTTCTTTGAAGTTTCATCTTTTCAGGGTAACGAATTCGAGAATATTGAAAGTATTTGGATGGAATTATATCGTTTTTGAACGGCGATTAATTTCAATCTCTATTAATTTAAGGTACGTGGATGGATGGATGGGCAAAAGCTGAGAACACTTAAGTAACGTTATCGTGGCTCGTAGAAAGGGAATCTCTCTCCCGATGTGGATCAAGTGGATCGATCTTTTGATGACGCGCGAGAAACGCGGTAGATTGTTGATAGGGACGAAGCGAAGAATGGAATGAAATTTGAAAATGATGTTGCAAATGAAAAGTTGAGTACTTGGGAACTACTATCCTCTCAGCTTTCTTCCATTTTTCTTGGAAGAAGATTATCTCGCTAAGGTTCATGTACGGAATATATATACTCGAGAGACATTGTACTAAACGAAAGAAAAAAGGAAAAAAAGAAAACCGTTTATTTTTTTCAACAAAAGTGACGGTACAACTATAACTCAAACCTGCTACACCCTCGTTGAGTTACGTAATACCAATAGAGATAATAACAATCACTTCTGACAATTTATATACTAGTTATAACAAGGTTTCTCTTAACCCTCAGAGATGAGGGGAGGCCACGGTCAAAGCGTGCCTCCACCACCGCCATATATTCAATCCGAAAACTTATCCAATTTTCGTTATCGAATTAACGTTACAAGGCAAAGTCAAAAATAAACGTGGAACCACGGCGGACGGCGGAGGTTGGCCGCGGTGGTTAAATCTACGATTAAAGGGATCCGCCGGTTGCACGATTACAAGGGAAACACGGGCTCGTTGCTATGAAAATTGAACGCGTTCGAGCGGCCGCAACGCGACAAACTCGAACTCCCTCGCGTTCGACAGGGTTCGAGCAGAGTTTAGAGCAGAGAAATTGAAGCTGGAGGGACTAGTAAGGCTGGCCCAAGCTACCCACGGATCGACAACAACGCGGGATCCGTGGGTTACCTCCGCCGCGTGATTTATTAGCCACCAGGTATTAGCGAATTCACGGCGCGCGGGCATTATAAGTTATAAATCATGCTTAATTGCGTTCCAGTGGTTGTCAGGGGAGGCGGAAACGGGTGTGTTGGAAAGTCGGCCACCGGGGAAATTGCGTCCGAGGCGTCGTCCTCTCGCTCGTCCTTTCCTTCCTTCTTTTTTTTCTTTTTCTCCATCGAGCAACGAGAGAATCTCTATATATGGGTGGCCGACGAAAGGAAACGACGGATAAGGGATTTTCGAAACGGCGGCGACGGTCATCCATCTTTCGTCCTACTTCCTCTTTCCGCGAAAAGAAAAAGAGGATGATTCCCGGGTAACGCATCTACGTCAAATATTTATCCCGAAGCGGAGGAGAGAAATATTTTCACGATCGATCGATGGATCGACGTGTTGTCTCTCTATTTCTAGAAGTCGAACGGGGCTCGGCCTTGTTTGATCCATAATGCATCCCACTCCTCGGCGGAGATTCGTTTAAAAGATTGAATTCGATCGAGACGCGGCTCGAATATCCGAGTCATCGCGTGCGTCCTTTCTCTCTCTTTCCTTTCTCTGGAAGAAGGGAGAGAGAAAGAGAGAGAGATCCTCGAGTTGGACGCGGTTGCGTCGCTGTAGGTGGATCGGGTACGACGAGTGGTAGACGATGCAAAAAAGAGACAGGGTCGTCTAGGTATAAGGGGGGAGGGAGGGGGATGCGGCAGTCGAGCTTTACCTGTCGCAACCCCGCTTTCTAGGACTCTTGCCAAGTACACAGACCCGATCGATGCCAAGTACCCCTGGCTCGGGGCTAATCAAAACGTCGTCCTTGCAATCCGCCGAACGAACGAATGAGAAACCGTAAATTCACTAAAGACTCTCTCCTCTTTCCCCTTCTATACCTCCCCTTTGAACTCGATGCCGCAATCTTCCATCCAATCTAATCATCCACGGTATGCACGGTACAAATCTTTCAGGAATTTAGAATCGTTCTCCAGATTATTTAACCTTCCCTTCCCCCATTGTCTTCTCCTCTCTTCAATTTGTCCATCCTTTCCTTTTTTTTCTCCTTTTCCTTCTTTCACTCTCGTATCGATTATTCGACCCTTTCGTCAGAATTTTGGCGGTCTTGCATCAAGCAAGATTCTTTCTTTTTTTCCTTCTTCTTCTTCTTCTATTTTTCGAGTTTACGGGAAGAGGGTGGTAGATTGTCGGAATCCGTTGGAGGACAAGTGAAGTCTCGCGGCGATATTTCGAGCGAAATATGCATCGGAGAGAGAGAGGAAGAGAAAGAAAAAGGGAGGAGTCTCGTCCGATTTCAATTTCGCGCGTGAACCGCTCGTTGGAGAAAATGACGACCCCGTCAACGACCTCGTCGTCTGTATCGTTCATCGCTTTCACCTTTCTCGCTCGAAACTCTTGAATTCGTCTCTCCACCAGTAGAAGTGAACTTTCTACTCCCAACTCGACTACTCCCTTCCAAGCGTCGTTTCCAACCGACAATGCTTCCTCCCCGAGTTGTTGCGCGACAATTAGCGTCAGACTTGGTCAGACTCGGTCTTAATAGCCAGTCACGTTGCGTTACGCGACTCGTTGAATGCCCGATCAACCAGACAACCCGCTTTCTAGTCCGTTTCCAAATGAAGATTTCACGTGGAAGGACGTCCCTCCGGGTTCCTGCTCCGTTTCCAATTTATATCTCGTGCACAATAATTGAAGCGGAAGGGCAATGAAAAAAGAACCGAAGCCTTCGAAGAAATCGCTCGCGGAAGAATATTCGAAAGGAGAGGAGGGGTGACAAACTGGTTTACAATCGTCCTATCGATCCTTCGGGAACGTTTCGATGCTCGGTCGTGCAGTAATGGGACGACGACGGGCTTGTATCACGCATCCAAACGAACTCCTGCAAAGCATCGAAGCGGAAAACGACGCTTAATCCCCGCGCTTAAAACGATCTCGCACTAAGAGAAAAGAAAAACTTTTATTCATCTTCGATTAAATCAATTGACTCTTATATACGCGTTATTATAAAGTATCCAATGTTTGCATGTCCATAAGACATGGAAAAACGAGTAAAGCAAATATTGTTCGATCGTATAAATTCGTGCCACTGTTCGCAAAGGGTGTTAACTCGGCGAATATATGGGCGAAGAATCTTCGCCAAGTTCGGGTACGAGTTTGTGTAAAAGCGGGAGGCATCGAGTGGCGAGGATTGTTCGCACTGTTCACGAAAGTATCCACGATAGTTTACGAACTGTTTCGAACTTCTCGTTAGATTGTGCCGCGTTTACACTGCTCGGTTGTTCGCTACCTCTGCTATTATTATTATTACTTCGTTGCGCAAACAGTTGAAGCTAACAGTGTACGCGAAGAGCACACACGGGGTACCCTGTAAACTTATTACATTCGATCGAATTTCGCCCATTCGCTGTCGAATACGATACGCCTCGAACTCGATCGATCGATGGAGGGAATAAGAATCTGTCTCAGCCTCTACCTGTGTCGTTTTAGAAACATTGGGCGGCCGCCTGTTATATAATCGGCGGGCGTTATACCGCGAGCAGTATACGTAACACGTGTTACCGACGTACGCCGCCACGATTTAC
Organism: Apis mellifera; assembly: GCF_003254395.2. Classification (NCBI taxonomy): domain Eukaryota; kingdom Metazoa; phylum Arthropoda; class Insecta; order Hymenoptera; family Apidae; genus Apis; species Apis mellifera. The sequence goes on from NC_037638.1 coordinate 19,912,123, forward strand.
GACCGATCGATTCCCCTCCCCCCTTTTTTTCTTTCGCTTCGCACCCCCGGTTCTCCTTATAACGGCGAACTTGGCCGTAAATTATGGCCACTCGGCCCCGCGTCGCTTTCCCTCCCGCGCTTAAGTATTCAGCATCGGCCCACTTACGCGTTCGTTCGATGCATTTTTATGCGGCTGATTATCTTTTTCCTTTTCCCCTCTTCTCTCTTCGTTCTCCTCCGCCTGGATTATGGATTCACGGCTGTGACGCGACTTCCGCGATCGTTATCCCCCGTCCAGGGGATGCGGAATAAAAGCGGCCCGTTCTCCGCCCGATTGCCCTCTGCGATTGTCTTTTTTCCTCCTCTTCCGATCGTTAAATATCGAAGCCGATTTTTTCTCGCGAAAAAAGTGTGGTGAAAGGAGGGAAAGAGAGATCGTTCGAAAATTGGAGGGGAAAGCGGAATGGCGTTAGTCGAGTTAAGTTAACGGTGGGAAATGGCGGTGGTCGTTAACCGCTTTCGACGGATCCCGCGAAGAAGATGGCCGTTCCGCGTATGGCGTGGCCGGTCGAGCCACCCTCTTTTCTCCCCTCGGCCGCGAGCTTTACGAGCACCGCGGAAACACGAATCACGATCCGTGAAGATGCGAGCCGTGTTTATTGGACGCTCGCGTATTCCTCTCGTTCCTCGCGTGATTTTATCGCGCGCTGGGAATTAATTCTCCAACTCTCTCTTCGAGGAGTGGAGAGGTTGCTTGGTGTAATATCGGCGGCGAGGATCGAGCAGTGGAATTTCTCGTAGGCGCGTATTTTGCATTTATTTGTATACTGATAAGAACGGGAATTTTTTTAAAAAGTTGTTCGAGTGTGAATCGATATTGCGATTACTCTTTTTATTTATCTTCTTCTCCTTCAAAAATCAAAACGTATTTTTTTCTCCCTTAAAAGTTTCGCTTCTTTTAGAGATATTAGAATTAAAGGAAAGATTAATCGGATCGCCGCTTGCAATTAGCCGTAAACAGAAATTCCGTATCTCGTCGAACAAAACGTGATTAACGTAGAAGGGAGCGGAGAGAGGTCTAAATGGAAGAAGGAAGACACCCTTTAAATTCCATTTGCGAGCTTGGTAAGCAGAAATCGATGCCACCCTCGAAAAACGCGGCGGTCCAAGCTTCCGATTATTACACGCGAAATCCCTCCCCCGAAGGGGAGAGAGAAAAGGGGAAGGGCGAGGTGGATACGTGCCACGCGGCACTCATTTTTACGCGAACTCGAGTAAATTGCGAATCGCGAAACACGGGCGATCGCGGGGGAGGAGGGAAGGGAGAAAGAGTCGACGACGACGAGGGACGAGCGCAAAGGGACACAGGGATGGATGGATGGATGGATGGATGGGGAGAGGGTGCTCCTAACGAGGGTTGGCGCGCGCCAAGGGCTGCCGCGTTTTCCGTGGCGAGATGAAAAGCGGATTCGTGCGTAGACGCGAACCACCTCGACGGAATATCAATTTTTTTTCTTTTTCGCAGGCGCACCGCTTCCGCCTCTTTCGACCTCGCTCTTCCTCTCCCTCCCCCCGTTCCTCCTCGGTTTGGCCACCTTCCTAAGGCACCACCCTCTCTCTCTCCCCTCGTTCCACGAGGCTCCGCCGCGTCTGTCGACCGATCGGAAAGTTTTCCAACCGGAAGAAACTTTCCAGCTCTGTCTCTCTTCTTCTCTCGAAATCGTTGCAGAGGCGAGTGAAAATCTCGCTCCATCGGGTTACCCGGCTAATACCGGGTCATTCTTTCGCGGGGGAGGACGTTATATTACGTCAGCTTGCCCCGTATCTTGGATAAAACTTGCGAGTTTCATAAAACGCGTCATCGATCGACGACTTATGAGTCCGCCCCCGAATTTCGCATTCGCCAATTGTTTACCTCGGCGACAACCGCTTGGATAACGAATTCGTCGCATTCTGGCAAGTTTTACGAGAAAGGAAGGGGCGATAAACACCGATAAACTCCGGAAAAAGGAAGGAAGGAACGCGGAGTGGAAGAGGGGAGAGCGTTTCTTTTGGTCCAGTTGGAAAATATTGGAAGGAGCGACGAGGGGATTTTAAATCTGGAATCGATTCGGAAGGTGGGGGACGGGTTATCACTCCGGCGAAGCCTCGTCAGGAATCGTTGGCGCGGGATCGAGTTAGCGGGGCCGCTAATTGCTCGGCGATCAGGATTTCGCGTCGCGTACCGCGTCTGGCTGCCTCGAATTTCGCCGAATTGAAATTCAGCAGGCCGCGCCGAGGGCATCGCGCGCTCCTCCCACGCTCCTCTCCTCCTCCTCTCTCTGGAGCGAGCGGAGCGAGGCGAAGGTCACGCAATATCCGCGCTCTCCTCCTCGCCTCCTCCGCGCCACTCGCCTATTGACGCCGCCGGTTTGCCTGATTGCACCTTTTGCCGCTATACATCGCGCGTGAATGAAACGGAAATCACGCGTGCTGCTTATTGTGCCCCGCCATCGCGAAAGAGCCGGCCCTCTCCTTCGCCGCCTCTGAATCGAGGACGATTCAATGGAATCAACCTATCCAAGGAACGGGCTTTTAACTCGCTTGCAAATATCGTTTGCCGCGAGAACAAACGGAAACGTGAGCCGTAAACGCGGGTTTCCAGCCGAGTCGAAGGATATATCGTTGTATCAAGTCGATCGATCCGTTCGATTGATTCGAATCGAACGAAGAAGAAGAAGAAGAAAAGAAAGAAGGATGAATAGAAAATATAAATGCAACAGTTTTTTCAGATGCAAGATTTTTTCGCTTGCAGAGGAATAATTCGCGTTACTCGTGGTTGAATATGATATATTTATATGTTTCGTCTTGCGGATAAAATGTTGGTCGGTAGATTAAGCAAGAATGAATTAATTATTAAGTGGCGCGTATTATACAACGAATTAATCTCTAAAAATTCGTTATATATTGATATATAATGGGATAAATTTAATGATAAATAACCCAAGAGTATACAAACACACATGTATACACGATAAACGCAAAATTTATTATATTTAAATTTCGTTATATACATTGTGATTCAACCAGAGGAACGATTCGCTGCGTTAATCGTTTCTCGTACGTGTTTGATATTAACGTGACGGATAATTTAATTGAAAAAAAAAAGTAAGGAAAGAAGATAAACGCGCGATCATTTTTCTCCACTCTGACATGCATATTCATATACCTTTCGATCGAACGGATCTTTCCCTCGATTCGACGATCGAAAAGTCGAGAGTTTCAACATCATTCGTTTGCGCTTGTCTGAAATTTTACCGCGGCGAATATCGTCTAGCTAGGCCGATAGGTGTGCGTCCAAGATATCCCCGGGTATCTTATATCGAAAGGATTCGACCGATACTCGGATTTCTTTTACGCCTCGTATTTCGTTACGTTTTACGGCCGCTTCACGCTGGCTGACTGATAACGTAAAACGGTCGTATAATGTTCTCCTCTCCGTTTCCGACGGGGAGCGGGCGGATTCGTAGATGGCGCCGGTACAACAGAAATTCCTCCGATTATCGCCCCGTTCCACCCACGCGCAATATAATTCCGTGGGAAAAATTGCCTGTAATTCGAGCTTAATTTAATAAGAGCCATCCTCCCCTCCCAGTCGCCGCGGCGAAATAAAATGCAAATATCGTACGCTCGGCTGCCCTATATATATGTATATATATATATATATATTTCAACGAGCGAAGAAACTCGCTATTCACCACTCGGCTCCATCTGCTTTCCTTCCGGAGGAAACATCGGATAAACTACCTCCCTATGCAGATGCAATCGAGCGAGCAACGCGAGGTATCGTTTCCTCTCCTCCTCTCTCGTTCCACTCGTTAATTTTTCTCGAGGAGGAGGAGGAGGCGATCGAGCGAGCCGTGGAAAATCCAGGCGGCGGAAGCTGGAGAGAAGCCGCCGCGATTTGCTCGGCAAACGTGGTATCGGGAGAATATCGAAGGAGGATGGTCCGCGGGATCCTTAAACGAGGCCAATAAAACGGTTAAAGCCGTGCAAACAGCTGGGAAATCAAATATCGGGGAGGATTATTTGCGCGTGCAGTCGCGCAATTCGAGGGTGTGCAGGTGGTGTGGTGGTGCGTTTCCAGAGAGGAAGATATATGCAGGCGGAAGCGGGTGGCTCGCGACGGCAGACAGAGAACGATCGCCGGGCCCTTCTCCCTCGCCCCGAGGGGGGCTCTCTCTCGCCGGGTTCTCGCGGCTGGCAGCGAGTTGATTTAACGCGTCTGCGACGCGGCCTCCCCCTCCCGCGCACGCCTCTTCCGTTACCGACCAAAGAGGAACGCACCGGTTCCGGTGATAGATACGACAATGAGCTCGAGTGCAAAGGTCTCGCCATTGTATCTCTCTCTCTCTCTCTCTCCCCATTGACATCCGTGGAACCGTCTAATTGTATCCGCGCCCCTCGAGAATACGAATCCCTATCCTCTTCGCCTCCCCTCTTACGGTAAGCGTAACGCGTTGCGTGGTTTCCTTGACATTGAAGAGTCGTTGATCGCTGCAGATTTTGACGAAATTTTCATGATGTTGTTCAAAAGAGATATTAGAAATCTCGTTTATGTAATAACACGATAGACGCTTCGTTCTGTCTATGTATATCAAATATATACGTCTTTCTAAAATTTTAATTCTCTCTTCCTTCTTCTTCTTCCTCTCTTTCGAGGGAGGAGGATGATTTTTCGAAGGAGAGGAAGAGGATGGAGGGTCGTGTAACGTGGTGCGACGTCGGGCTGACGTCGCAAATTGCATAATGGGGCACGCCGCCTCTGGGACACGCACCATTGACGGTCCATAGACGGTCTAATTGGACTCGGCTCGTGGGCCCAGAGGGGGGGAGGGGATCCCTGATATCTCGCGTATTCCTCTCGCGCCGACCTTATATAACCGCTTATAAATTCGTCCATTCCCCTCTCTTCTTCCCCTTCTCGCCCCGATTCGTTCGTTAATAAGGCGGTTTCGGGAAGGGGAGGGGAGAAACCGCGACAGACGGCGCGAGGAAAGGCGCGTTTAACACGGTATGGTATGGTATCATGTACCTGCACAGGCGGCGTCTAGTTTTTAATTAATCGGCCCATTTCGCGCGCGCGAAATTCGATTCCTGACGAAGAGAGGGAGGGAGAGAAACGAGTAGTAGCAATTTGTTGAAACGGGCGAAAGGTCCGAAGGCTGGTTTTTATCGGTCCCCGGCCAGTCGTCGTCCGTCTCTCGGTTAATTTACAACCGTTGGTAAATTATGCGACCGGTTTTCCAAAACCCGATCGCGCGCGATATCGCTTTCGCGAGCGGGGCGGCCGCGTTTATTCGGGGCAATAATAATTCTTGTCGTTAATTTATCGCCTCCGGCGCGCTTCGCCCCCGCTTTATGAATCGGGCCTCTCCTCCTCCTCCTCCTCCTCTTCTCTTTCAAGCGTCATTTCGCATTACCTGTGCGATTAATCCGTCGACCCTTTTTCAGTTTTCTTTCTCTTGGTAAAAAGAAAAATTGCGAAGGTCGCGTGGAAATATATATTCGTGAAATTTCTTGTACGCGCAATTTTTGCTTGGTTTCACTTCTTTTTTGTTTTATGTCGCATTATATTTAATATTTGTTCGAGGAAATGTATTTGTGTTTGGAAATTTTGAATAAATATCGTCTCGATTTTATTTGCAACGAAAACAAAATTGTTAGGTTGTTAAATTTTACTCAAGTATAATTAAACGATGATTATTATTCGGATACTCGAACGAGAAACATTCCGAGTTTAAAGTGGAATTAATAAGCTTCGATCTCTGCATCGAAAAGAGATATTCGTTTGAGATATTCGAGGGAGCTAATCTTGTTTCTCTCTCCTCTAATCTCAAAACCACTCATCATAAAAACACTACTGGTAATCTTCGCTTTCGCAGTATCATTGGCCCGGATCGCTTTGCAACGCGGTGTAAATTAATCGTCGATATCTTCATCCTCGTGGCGACGTTCCGCGATAAGATCCGTGCAGAGAGGATGGGCGAAAGGAGAGAAGCAGCTAGTTATCCAGCGAGCAGCTTCTCCTCACCGCGGCTCGATTCGATAAGCTGACCGACTTTTCCGTTGTCGAACCGATTATTCGTTACGTAAAGCAAAGTGGCCGGTCGCGTGCATGCATGGTCGACTCGTAAGTGAATAAACGATAACGCGAATTAAGAGCGCAACAATGTGGAAATCTCTCTGCTTTTGGATGAAAACATCGCAATAATCTTATGCAGATCGCGATTTCAATTGCTCGATTCAACTCAACTATTTTATTTACCAAAAAATTATATCCTAATAATATCGTAACATTCAAGATACCCTGAATTTGTTCGTATTCTTCGTGCCACGATTCACCGTGTTTTTTTTCCATAAAATAATTCTTTCGTTATTAATAGCTCGTGCCCTACAAATGAACAAATAAACAAATTAAGGCCGCGTCGAAGAGAATGAGGAGAAGTGGAGCAAGAAAATTATATTACCACGGAGGAAGAAGAAGAAGAAAAGCGAAGAGGGGGAGGGAAATTCGCGATATGGGAGGGAGGAAACGGCGGGTAGCTTTGGAAGCCGCAGTCGAGTCGCGTGCGAGTGGGACTGCATTTCTCGCGACACATCATCGATCGCGTCAAACAGTAATGCGGTCTAATGCACGCCCGGCGCAACGTAATGCACGAGTGGGAGGGCAAATTAAGGAGTTGATAAGCCTTATCGAGCGACGCGTCTCACGTGGCGGTACGCCCGCGCCACCCTTCTCTTCTCCCTCCTCCCTACGCGGAATACCACGTTCTCGCATCTTTGGAGCCTCTCCTCCATCCCTCTCCCCTCCGAAGTGGCCCCCGAATCCGCACAACTGCGCGCACAGTTGTTGGATCTTGTGTGCATCGTCTTGAAAATTAACGACTAGACTGAGAGGAGGGAAGGGGAGCCGCGCTCGAAATTGCATTCGGGACACGGGGGAAGGAGGAGGAATAAATGAAAACTCGGCGGCCCGCCTGCGGAATCCACGAAAATTCGTTTTCCACCGCGCCGGTACACTTTGTTCCGTGGCTGCCCCAACCGGAAGCAATAGGAAAGCCAGCGGACGAAATCTCCCTGGGATTTTCTTACCTTTCACAGTTCAGATCTCTCCCTCTCTCTCTTTTTCTCTCTCTATCCACACGGCAAACAAATGTTTCCGACTACGCGACTCGGTCCCGATGATAACGATGGCCGAGGGATTCGGGCAGATTCCATCCGGTCGATAATCGAGGATCGTAAGAAAGATATTCGATGAATAGTTGAGAGAGGAAGGGATATCGAAAATCGAAGGGAAAAATATTTATTTCGCTTCTCGATCCGGATTTTCGCTCTCATTAACGTTTCGGTTTGAGAAGAGAGAAAAGCTGAGATGGATTCCTCGAGCGTGTGTATAATATGACCGCGTGATAACCAATCCTCGATGTAATCTCAACGACGGATGGATGTGCGGCACGCATTGAGGGCGCAACCAATTATCGTTGGAATCTTTTTCGTCGATTCGGCGACACGTCAAATTGTCGGTGGCGGGCGGATAATCGAGGCGGATACGATGGAAGGTTTTATTTCTCGTGCGCTTGGGGAGGCGCGAGACGAGGGGGAGGGCTCATCAATCACCCCGTCACCCGGGCCGAAGAAACGATACCTACCTAGCTTACCTGCAAGGATGCGGCGCGTTGGGAAGGAAGCTCGTTCCGCACGAATGCCCGGACCGATTTTCCCCCGCCGTCCCCCCGTCGCCTGGAAAAACTCGATCCATCGGCAGCCCGGTAATCGCGCCTGTCCGTCCGCTTTCCTCTCCTCTCCTCTCTTTTCCTCTCCTCTCCTCTCTTTTCCTCTCCTCTCCTCTCCTCTCCTCCTTTCCTTGAGCTCGTCTTCGTATCGGTGTTGAAAATTTTACACTTAGAGCTTGGTGTATTCGAGAGGCGGATATTCGACGAAGAAGATCGTGGAAGAGTAATCCTCGTGCAACGTGGAGAGCGCGTAAAACCACGTTCGAGAAGAAATCGAGGACGATCTCGAAGGAGGGAGAAGGGAAATTTTACACGGTTGGGAAGTCGATTTGGTTTTTCGTGGGACCGCGTTGCTTTACACACCTTGGAACGTTATGTATTTCCGTTTTCAACTTGGAATTGAAAATTGTGCGCGCAATGAAGTTCCATATCTCTCTCTCTATCTCTCGACGATGAATCGAGTCAACCAATCATATTTCGACGGTACGATAATTAACAGTTACTTCTAAATGTTCCTCTTCCAGTGAAATAAACTTTGCACGGTGGCCAATATTTATCCCTGCACTTTTTCCGCGTCGCGATAAATTTTCAAGTTAACGAAGAAAGAGAGAGAGAGAGAGAGGGAGGGAGGAAATGGAAATGTACTCTGAAATTTCGACGACCACCACGACGAATTTCCGATTAAGGGAAACACTGTTGGACGCGCGCGAACACCTCCACCGCCAAGTTTGCTTAAGGAAAAACCAATAACTACGTTCGATCCTGGGACGGAAGCAATCTCGAGGGACGGGCCGCAATTATTTCGCGTTTTTCGCCGCCAACCCCTCCCCGCTCCTCGCGCACCGTCCCTCGAATCGTCCCTCGAAGGGGTGCGCAATCACAACCCCCCCGCGGACATTGAATTCCGCGGAAATCCGCTCCCCTCTTTCTCTTTTTCTCTCTTTCTCTCGACCGATTACTCCGAGACAATGACTCTTTTCCGCGGTTTACCGTGGGCGCAACAATTCCAACCTCGGATTCTCCGCCTCTGCCGTGGACGAAGAGGGTTGGGAACGCGTCGAGGATCGTAGACGACACGGAAACGCGGCTCGATTCGGTGTTGAAGAGGGGAGGAGAGGTCGAGTTTGGAGAGAGGAAATCGCGGTGGAAACTGAAGAGAGAACGCTGGAGAGTTGCGGGAGCAAGCGCGGGGAAAATAAGGCGCGAAACGTGATCTCGACGCATGTCGCGTCCTCCCCCCGAAGGAGGAACACTGTGCGTTCGCGTGGATTTTGCGAAACCGGTGATCGCGTCCGTGATCTCGAGATCTCCTGAAATCCGTGAATTTAATTTCGCCTGGTCGGAGGAACGCGTGGAGGGACAACGCCCTAACGGTGTCGCGAATACGTGGAATAATAATTGGAGCGAGGATTTTCGCAGATACGCGTGCATTTTTTCATAAATTTCCGTAAATTCAGTGAAATTTGTTGGATCGATGAATATAATTAAACTCGATCTATTTGGAATTATCCAATTTATCGTTTAAGTAAAAATCGTTTGTAAATAAATAAATATATTTATTCAAGGCTTGATATAGAAGCGAAAAAGCGATATGATAAACTCTTTCGAATATATATATGTATATACAAAACTAAATATGTCAAAAGTAGATTGATTAATCGTTTTTCACGCAGAAACGAAGTATTAAACGCGACTTAAATTAATATAAAACAACAAGCTTTGACAACAAAACCCAGTGTTCAAAAGATCAAAGAAATCGAGAATCGTGTAAAATACAAAAGAAGAACCGATTCAAAATACCAAACACGAACGAACTCGATTTTAAAACGAATACAATATCGACGATAACAATCGTGGACGAACAAATAGCAAGCATATTCGAACTTTCTCTCTCTCTCTCTGTTCCTTTCTCGGGTCGACAATGTTTCGAAAACATTGGAGCCGAGCGAAGGATTTCGGCCACAATAGCGGCGCTCGTTCGACGAGAAGGAGGTGCCGTTCGCGGTGTATACGAGTGTCGAAAGGCAGGAGGCGGCTCGAGAGAGTTAATTAAGATCGGTGTGCAAGTTTGTCGCGCGATTTAAGCGACACCGCGGAGGAGGATGCAAACAACGCGCTCCTCGCGTTTGTCCCGCGCCGCGGAGAAGAATTATTCACGGAAGAGGGGGAACGGAGGTGTTTTCTCCCAAAGTTGAGGCGAATAAAGTGCATCGGTTGCTCGATCGAATTATACTCGGTGTGCTGTTGTCTTGCAAACTTGGCCGGGTAACGAGTTGAAATTAATTTCGCGGAATCGCGGGGGGGCGTCGATTAATTTCGAAACAGCTACCACGCGTCGCGCCTTGCTAAGTTTCGCCGCGTGTAATGGCGATTAGCGGCCAAGAGAGATTTCTTTGATGAGAAAAAGAAAATGGATATCGGTTTGGGCGTTGCATTTGTTTCATTTATGGACGATGATTTTTCGTTCGAATAATTGGAGTTCGGTTTCATTAAATTCGATGTATGTGGTATATATTTAGATGATTTTTCGGAGCATATACGTTTGGATAGGGTTCCCAAATTACTTGGTTATTTTTCGATTAGTTGGGGTTCAAGTTTGATTCGATATATTTGGATGATTTTTTTATATCGCCGCGTTTGTCTATTCCGTTACGCGTTTGCGCGATTGGATAGATTGATAGGATAGGAGGTCATGTTAAATAGATTCAATTTTATATTTAAATGATTTTTCGTATCGGAGCGTGTATGTTTGGACAGGATCCCCAATTACTACTTGGTTATTTTCGATTTTTCGCTCGATTAGTTGGAGGTTTGATTAAATTCGATTCGATTGTATTATTTAGATGATCTTTTTTCGGCTTGTATCACCGCGTTTGTCTCTATTTCGTGTTCCTGCGATTGGATAAGTTGATACGAGTTCGAATTCGGATTCAATTATACATTCAGATGATTTTTCGGCGAGTTACGTGTCTATTTCGCGTTCGATACGATAGGAGTTCGATTACTTTCGATTAGATTCGTGCGTTATAGATCATTTTTTAGAATCTGCGTTTGTTTTTCGCTCGAGTTAATCGGAATTCGGATAATTGGGCTCCAATTTATATTCGTCCGTCTAATTTTTCCGAATATGCGGTTCGTTAATTTGCCGTAATTTACGTGTTTGTTTTCCGCGTACGTAACAAATACGAGTCGGAGTAAAATGCTTGGCGTTGATTCGAATAAATATAGAAGGATTTAACCGGAGGAAGGAATTCGCTTGATCTATATCGGGGAAAATTTCAATAATTGGATCGGATGAATTTCTTCCTCCCATCGTCGTATCATCGATCGTGAGAATTAAAATTGGAGAGAGATAGAAGGAGGATAATGACACGAGGATAACGCGATCGAATTAGACGCTCGACTACACCCCGTTCTCCTCCCGTATATAATCATCGAGAACGTTTCTTTCTTCGTTTTCTTTCAACCCTTTCTTTCGCGAGGAATTCATCGAAACTGGACCAGCCAATCTTCGTTCCATGCGCTTTCCTCCTCGAGTTGAAATGTGTTTGAGCCGAGTTCGAGAGGTTATAATCGGCGGTGAGAAGTATAGTGAGCGAAGAAATTTCGGTCAGTGATTTATCAGCGGACTCGAAGAAAAAGAGAAAGAAAGAGAGAGAAAGGAAGGGAAGAATTGGCGACAAGGTAAACGAATAAATACTCGGGTTAACTAGCAGGGCTCGCGTTCTTGTCGTCTCTCGTCAAATATTTGTCCGTCCCGCGTTTATTTAATATCCGTGAGCCAAAGGGGGAATCTTAGGCGTTTCCGATTTAAAACATAGAAAAGAAGGGAAAACACGGAGGCAAATATCCAGCCATGGTATTTCCCCGACACGGAGGCAAATATAATGTTTTCACGAGTGTATTCCTCCGACGAAATCCTCGCGCTGCCCGCTTCCATTCAAATTCCACGCATTCGTATCTCTTTTCCTACCCCTTCTCTTATTTCTTCAAGATCGAAATCTTTAAATCAATCAATCGTTGTCGCTCGAATGTTAAAGGTATCTTACTATCGACCCGTTAAACAAATTGATCGATTCGTTGGAAATCTTAATCTTTACTTAAAGAAGAAAAGAAAATGAAAAAGATTAAATCAAACTCCCCGAAATAAAATTCTTCGTCGTAAAAACTAACCTCCCCGATCTCGCTTATTACCTCTCTCTGTCTGATCATGAATTTTTATGACGAGTCGAAGAAAATATATACTTAAAAAATGAGCGTGTGAAATAAATAATAACAGCATTGTTATTTGTTGAAACATTGCATCTTTGAAATTTGAACTCCCGATTGGGAACGGAATACGCGATAGAGAGTTAATTTCCAATGAAATATCGACTCTGACGTTGCACCTTGGATCCGGGAGGCAGGTGTACGCGTCGTCGAGTTTAATCCCGATGCCTAAGATTGCCGGTGGCGAAAATTGGGGCGAAAATTGGCGGATGGAAAATGGAATTAAACCGCGTTTGCCTTCGAATGTCGGGCGGGGGAGGGGGAATCCGAGCGAGTCGATCGCCGCCGAGTCGCGTGGAAACGGGGACAATCGGACAACGGCAGACATAACTTTGCATGCGACGGGGGAGGGGGCGTGCAGCGATTATCGAGCGTCGGATCAATTACACCGACAAAGTTTGCCGACCCATTATCGTACGCGCCCGCGAGACGAGGCGAGCTATCCGATACTGCTTGCAATCACGTGCACGACCCAAATATTTCGACAGCGAGCCACCTCGATCCGATTCTCGAGTCTTCGAGAATTCGAAGAGGTGGAAAAATTTATTTCCTTGAATTTGAAGGAATTTTTCTTGCAAACAGAGGAATTGTGAAGGATGATGGTAGATTCGTCGATGGAACGATTTTTGGAAGTTTTTATCACGGATCGATATGATAATCTGTTTCGAACGATCGAGGAACGCAAAAGAAGAAGATCACAAGATAGATGGCAAAGAATTTTTGGGAGAGAATTGGATAATTCATGCGACAGTTTGCAGTAGTTAATGTACAACATGTATGCGAATTGAGCCACGATTTAGGAATTAATATGGATATGTCTGCTTATGTAAATAATCTATCAACCTGTGGGCTTCTCTGTGGCCATAATTTCCTGCTCTCTATGACGCGTATAATGAAATTAATTTTCAAGAATTTCCATATTCTCTGGTACATTGTGTAATTATGAGGGGCCAATGTCCAATCTCGGCCAGGCGACGACGTTCGAAATAGGAAGGGAAGTTGGAGTGGGATTTTATTCATGAGAAAAGTGTTTAAAGGTTTTCCAACTTTCTTCGAACTCGTCGAGAAAATCGAGATTATTGTTCTATCCAGGACGTTACGTAATTTTAATATACTTGGTACGATATCTCCGTTTCATATTCCATGGATATTGCAATCGTATTCGACGACATGTATTCTTTTTTTTTTTTTAACTAAAACAGATTCGTGTTCGTGTACATCGTAAAAAACAATTTTATTACGAACAAGATTCTGGGAATTCTACTTAAAAATTCAAGATGACCAAGATGGAAAGATGCCAAGAAACTGTAGTTAAAGTCAGAAGATGTTGACACTGTCTTATCTAATGAAAAAATAATTGGCATATTTGATTCGAATTGAAATAAAACATCGTATAAAGCTTAACACGCAATAAAAACGTGTTCTCAAATGTTCACGAACTTTTTCCCCATTTTTCGAGATGTCGAAGAATCTCGAGCCATCACCAAATGCGGTTACAAAAAAAGAAAAAAAGAAAAAAACGGATCTCCACGACCGAAAACGAGAAATGTTTTCCACCAACGTGAAAATATATGAGGCAACGTACAAAACGATGGATGGTATCGATTTCAGACCCATTGGCCGACAAAACTGGTGGACGACAGGTAAGCTGTCGTGACAGCCGTCATCGCGGTTGCGTGCATTCGTCTGTCATCAAAGTATCGGGTCCGAGAGGTACCTTTGCAAGCTGCAGATAGGTATCGCTGCCCTCCTCTCCTCCCCTCCTCCCTCTCCTCCTCGGCCGTGCCACTTGTTGATGCGAACAATTGCCAGCAAACGATTAGGTATGCTCCCTGTCGAACGCACACGCAATCGTAGCGTCGACACCTTCCTTCGATACCGTTTACCTTCCTTCGTTCCACCGCCTCCCCGGCTACGTGACGATCGCGCCTCCACGTTTCCAGGATTCGCGACGGTTTCCTGTCCGACGAATCCTTCAAGCAACCACCTCCTCGAATGGTAATAACGAATGGAAATAAAAATTTTCTCTTCCAAGATCCAAATCGCATGGTAAAATGGTATCGTGATAATAAAAAATAAATCGTGTAATTATTCTATTAAGGAAAGAAGTATAATGAAATCTCTATTTCGAAGATATTGGAATACATTTCGAGATAAAATTTTATTTTTTCGAATCTCCGCCCCTAATATCAATCTTTCAAAATCAATGCAATATATTCTCGACGAATTGGCAGGTTTCCAGGATACTCCTCTGCCTGGATACTCTTTCAAATCGGAACTGGAACGTCTGAAGGGTTGTTTCAATCGAGGAAGCCTGCAAATACTCGCGGCCAAGAGATTTTTCGCGGGAAGAAATTGTCAAACGCCCCCAAGGAGACGGTAGCCCCTCTCTCTCTCTCTCTATCTCTATCTCTCTGGGATAACGCAAATAAAGCTTCCCCCTATGAAGCTTCCACGTACGAAACAATAGGTGTCGGTCGACAAACATCCTTTGCGGATCGAGGCTCTCAGAGAGAGAGAGGAATGGATGTGATTCAAATATCTCTAACGTTCTGATGTTCTAATGTGCCGCGTAATATAAATCCAACGTGGCGCGAGTATGAAATCCAGGGAAACGACACAATAATTTTCCTGCATCCTTGACGCATACTGAAATCACGTATGTGTATGTGTGTATATATATATATATATATATGTATAGCTTGTTACCGTAAATAGATTTCGCCCGCTCGTTGCCCGTCAAAGTGGGGCCAAAAAGGAGGAATTTCAAGCCCGAGAGCCACTCGGAAACGGAAACGTTTAAAGAGGCGCTGCCGCGTTAACGCGCTCGCGATGGGTTTAATCTTTTTTCTATTCTCTTCCTTTCTTTTTTTTTTCTCTCTTATCCCAACGAGAGACACCTCGAGGTTATCTTGATTAATTAAAGGGCGGATAGATCCACCCTCCCTCTCCTGGTATCGGGAAAGGCGCGACATTGAATGACAGATGACGATCGATAGATACTTCCATCCCGTGTTGGATGTTGGTTCGTTTATCCACGCGCGCGGGAATCGGAGAATCGGCGCGTTTCGCCGATTAACCCTTGATCGATCGCCTCTCCTGCGTTCCGTGAGTGCAAAAAAGTGATCCATAAACATGGGATTAACTCCCCTTTCCTCGTGAAAAAATTAGTACTGAGAAGGAGGAGAGAAGGGGAGTAAGAGTTCGTTGTAATAGCGCAGTTTCTCTCCTCGAGAAGGAATATCTGATGACGAAAGGAGCGAGTTTCGCGGAGAAAGGGGGCGCGGGAGAAATAACAACCAGTTTACGGAAGGTTTGAGGGGGGTGGGAGGCGCGCTTGGAGGTGGATCGATTGCAATCGGACGCGATAACGTTTCTCGTACGCGCGTGGCGAATCCGATGGGGCAGGCGCGGATTGATTTATTAAATCGGACCGTTGCGCCCACCCGTCGGCATTAAGACGGGCAAACACTGTAATCCAATTAATTTGTGAGAGGAGGGGGGAAGGGCGATCGTGATTCGAAGCGCAAAAGCGAGCCACCGCAGTTACGTTGCGCCGCGTAATTAGTTTCATTAACGGGCCCCGATACACGCCACTTTCATAAATAAGCCCCCGTCGTTTCGAGTGGACAAGGGTTGGATCGCACTCGTCTTCCAAGAAGAAAATTTCGACTGTGGAGATCGCAAGTGATCGATTTGTATATCCGTCCTACAGCGGAGAAGATTCCAAAGTTTTTCTCCATAACGAAAGAACGAAATCTCTTTCTTAATTTTGAATTCATCGAGTCATCATCGTAAAATAATTTAAAAATACACGATCATTTTCCTTCCTTATATATAATACATATTTAAGACTAGAATAACTAATAATCGAGGAGAACTGCATTTGGAGATAACGCTCTTATTCCCCTCTCTCTTTTTATTTTCTTTCTCTCGTAAAAATCGAGCCTCGTACCCCGAATATTTTAGCAAAGTTCGATAACAAGCAGAATGTTCCACCATAAATTCATTATCGTCCGGTGGAACGGAGGCAACGATTGTGGCGTGGCATGGGGGAACACGGGGGAGGAGAGGAGGAGGGATTTCTCGTTTCCCGTTTTCACCGCGGTACACGACGCGCTTCTCCCCTTCCCCCTTCCTCCCTCGATAACGACCGAGAAAATTGAAATAAAGCCGGTCGACCTGTAAAAAAAAAAAAGAAAAAAAGAAAAAAAAATGTACGTTTTTCGAAACGCGGATGAAATTAAGGACACGGTCGAGCCCGCGTTTTGTTATTGGGCCGCGCGCGATCGAGGATATACACAGGGCGTTGGATATATAAAATCCCCTCGATCGATTCGTCCCGCGATGAATTTACTTGCGAGGGAAGGGAAGGGGAGGGGGGAGAGGAGGGTGGAGATGGTTCGCGCGATAGTTTTCATCGTTACCGGGGGATTTTTCCTTCTATCTGTGCAAATTATTAGGTTTCAATAAAAGGATTACGTTTTGTCGCGTTGCGTTGACGCAAAAACGGCGCTTAAATTCGCTCGGCGAGATGTTGTTACGAGAGAAATTGTCGAATTCTCTTCGGTTGATGAAACGCGGAGGATGATAATGCGTTTTTTCGATCATCGGTTGTTCAGCCGAGCCATGAACGATCGTTGGCTCGATCGAAGGAAAGGATAGATAATTTTCCGTTCCGGACGGAATTTTACACAGGATTATTACACACAAGATTATTACACACACACACACATCCTGTTCCATCCAAATTTTCGGACGTTAGATAATTTTGAACGCGAGTTAATTTAACCCCCGTTAATGGTAAACCTTGTTGTCGATTTTAATTAAAGTATAAATTTTTCATCAATACCGTATATACACGTTTATTTGAATATACACGTATTATGGAATACACGCGTTGTGTGCAATATTTATTTCATATTTTTTCATTAACGCGCGTATTATTATTTTTATCTTATCCTATCCCCGTGTTTTAAATGGATCGAAATGGATTTACACGTGCATCCTTAAAACATCAAATGGTTAATTAGTGTCGATACGTTCACGTTCGTTTAACCATATCCTGAAATCTCTTCCCCAAATAACCGAATAATATCTCTTTTCAGGTGGAAACAGGGTCGTCAAAATATGAAAAAAAACGTGAAAATGATCGACAGAAAGAAAAATTTTCTTTTTGTAGAAAAGAAAACCGCTCGACTCGAACGAATCGTGGACAGAGCGAAGGCGAAGAAACGAGATTCGATCCGTTTCGCTCGATTCGACTCGGTAATTAACCATCGGTTCCGAATTCGCAAACCGCGCGTCCATCCCGGCTTGAATGATTAATCCCGCATTTGCGTTAGCCCGCACTCCAGCCAGCCGCGATGCAGTTTCGCCAGCCGATTCGCGCTTGCGGCTCGCCAATTATCGTCCTCTTCGAAACGAAACGAAAAGAAAAATCTGTCTACCTTCGCCTCGATTCACCCACCTTCTCTCGAATTTCACCATCTTTTTGAAACGATGTTCCTCGGAATCTTGGATTCGTTGCGTAACGCATCGAAACGTTTCGATTTTATTCGAGCTTCCGCTCCGATTCTGGCTCGATGTCGCGGCAGCTTTGGCTGCGTTCTCTCTTCTCTCACCACGGATTCATCCTTGACTTATCACCTAGATAAGGACGTCCCTCCGCTTTCGTAATAGGAGGAGTTTAGTCGGGTTTATATCGGGGAACTAGGTCGAGCTCGCAGGAACAACTCCGGTTTCCCCCTCCCCCGTTATCTCGCCCACTTCTTTATTTCGCTTTTCTTCACCGGCTAATTGAAGATTCCTCGAAACTTTTCCCCTCCTCCTACAATATTCGATACTCTCTCTGTCAGAAATTACTGCTACTTAGATCCACGGGTATCGAGGGTATCTATCGGGTGTTCGAGAAGAGAGTTTTCTGTTCGCGATAGGTGGTTTAACGATGTTTCGCGGTGGAGAAGAATGGAGTGGAAGAATACCGGGCCTGGCCTTTGTTTCGTTTCCATCGTTAACCCTCGTTTTCCCTCCCGGAAATCCTTCTCCTCTTCTTGGATACCGTTGACCCACTTTCACCCAAAACCACGATTTTAACTTATTTAAGGGATTCTCGAGGCGAGCGTGTAGAAGTTTCGTTCTCCGGGCCGGAAGAAGATTCGATTCATCGTTCATTCAGCGCGAGATGCGTCGTTTTAGAATCGCGACGTTCGAGAATCGCTATACCTACTATTCTCCCCCTATCTCTCACTTCGGTTGAAAAGGGGACCTATTGAGAGGAGGCGACCTCGTTTCGCGCGGTATCGCGTGCTTAGCATCTCGTGGGGAGGATGTCTAGCCTCTAGAAAGATCGTGGGAACGAAAGTCTAGTGGAGAAGGTTTCGGTTTTGGACGTTTTTATTTACTTTTTTCCTTTCTTCTTTTTGGAAAGTGTAAGGGAAAAAATAGTTACCAAGAGCAAGCTTTATTCTAAGCGAAGAGGATTTCTTAAATAATCAATTTAATTATAACGAATATATCTACTTTAAATATTTTCTCTCCCTTTATCGATTAAATTTCCTACAAAGAGGCAATGAACAATGAAGAAATCATTCGTATACCTCATCGTCCTCGCTATCTTCGTTATATCTCGAGGATTGAATCTGTTTGTACGACGTGCACAACGTTTCTCGGCCTCGGGAATGACCTCCCAAACATGGCGGCAAACTTCTTCTTATCTGGAACGGCCGTATACGGCAAGGAAGAACGCCGTGGAGAGATTTTGCGGCGATCGAAGGCCATTATCGGGGGGGTGACAATGCAGATACATGGAGGGCCGCGTTAACGATCGAATCACCGACCGAGTCGTTCCCCGGACGGATGATCTCGTTTCCTTGGCGTCTCGAGGCCCTGAGAGAGGCAGCATACGTTCCCAAAGTGTGCATCGAGGCGATAAATGCCAGGGTCAAACCCGTGAGCCGAAGTTCCGCCATTTTACGGTACGCTACGTTTTTGGGTACTCCCCAGCGAACGTCGTCCCTCCATTCCCTCTCCCTCTCTCTCTCGGCACGATTCTTCCACAGGTATTCCTGGCATAAAACTTTACCGCGTCTACGTCCATTTTTAGCAGTCGTCGGAAATTGAGTTATTCGCCGGCTCCTCGAAATGTGCCTCCTCGACTAAGGGTTGCGGTTACGGTGGATGCGTTTTCTGACGGCCGAGTCCGAGAGATTTTTATGCGAACATGAATACACGAAAATACGGAAAATACACGAAATGAGAAGAGGAGATTCGGGAAGGGATAACTATTCTTATTGAATTTGAGAATTTAAATCGAGATTTATTCCTTTCATTTATGAAAATTCGTAAAAATCTCGTCGAAAGGATCGTTTATAATTTTCGATTTTTCAAATTATTCGTCGAACAAGTAAAGGTGTATAAATGAAGATTCGGTTTTTCGGGCCGGAATAACGATTGCCCGATTTCGAGGCGTAGCAGCCGAGAAATTATACAGTCCACGTGTATAATATAAACGCCTCTTCCCTCGTTTCGATATTCGAACGCCACGTTTCTATATTAAAATAATTTTCCATTACCGCGTTCCTTCTCCCATTTTCGAGCCACGTTTCATTCTCGACTTGCTCGATACGAAAGAAAAACTCTCTCGTCGAATGTAAACGAGGAGGAGGAGGCGATAAACGATATTTCCAAGCAACGATGGACCGCGTTTTCCAACGAATCGACCGAGATAAACGTTCGCAAGACGTTCGATAGGAAGAGGAAGCCTTCTCGGGATCTCGAGTTGGAAGGAATGGTAAAAAGGGTTTAAAGCGGACGTCCGATAGAAGGAGAAAGAAGACGGTCGATTCGCAAACGAAACGATTGGTGTCCCTCGTTAGCGATGTAAACTCGATGGAGGCAAGGTTGGGGGGAGGGAATAAAAGGTAAATACGAGGCAAGAACATTCGGGGGACGCCTTTTGCGACGACTTAACGGCATTGTGGCAGAATCGGACCGTGGCTCTCTCTCTCTCTCACGGCAACCTGCACCCTATCCACCCTTCCTTCCCCCATCCACCACCGGAATTACGTGCTCGACAGCCTCGATACGCTATTTCCCTTCACGTACTCTCGATGCTTCTCCGCAATCGAGCAATTCTAGTTAAAGTGTTCGCCCCCTTCCTTAACCCCTTGGAATTTGTTCTTCCCAATTCGATTCGATTAATCCGCAAGGATTTCGGGCTTCGATTCAGAATAATTCTTTCATCCCCAACGGTGCACGCGTGGCCCCTCGAACAACTGACCTTTCAAACTGCTACCCTATTTTTTTTCCTCCTTTCCTTTTCCTTCTTTCTCTCTTCGACGGTCAGCTTGGCTCGAATCTCTCACGTTCAATCGCAGGGGACAATTTTCTAAGAAAAGATCCATCCGCGTGATGATAAAGATTCCACGTAAGAAATAGTTATCCTCGAGATATTGGATTTGTTTGTTTTTTTCTCTACTTCAAAATCGTTTTCGTTCGAAATGTTTAAATATAATTGGCAAGTAAGGAATCAGCCTGGTTCTTCCGGGGACACTGACCGGCTCTTACACAATGATAAATTCGTCTCTGTCTTACTTCCTCTTGCTTTCCCTTCCTCTTCCTCTTGTCCCGAGGTTTGCTCAAAGAAAATTGAGACGTGGAAACGCGTGCGCGCGCGAAAGACCACCCGCGGCTAATTTAATTAAAAGTTAAATTATGGAGGGACGGAGTGGCGCGCTCGCGGACACCGCTAATAAAGTATTGGGGGGGAGGCAAGAGACATCCGGTTGCTTTTTCATTCGAACAATTTATCCCCGCGGAAGGAAAGTTCTTCTTTCCGCTGCTTTGCGCTGTTGAACAAACAACGGAAAACATGCGTGAAACAAGCGATCCTGCGATTATTTTTTCTACAATCCAAACAAGACTAAAGACAAACGCGTCGTTTTAAGACTGCGTTGTGAAAAACACTCGATGAATATTATTAAAACGTAACTCAAAACTAATAATAATAATATTGAGTGGAAAGCAACTTTGAAACAACAAGTGTCCCGTTGAAGGAAATCGTCGCCGATTATCTCCATGCTGTATCAAAACTCGTGTGAAAATAAAATTCTCCCCCTTTCTCTTCTTCTTCCATTAATTAAACGTCTCGTCAAGAACGTTGACTTCCTTCCTCGAGTTTTCTCATCGATCGATCGAATCCACTCTCTCGTTCGGATGATTTCGAAATTTATATTTTTTCCCTTCCTTTTCGACGCGATAAAAACGGCGCAGGAGGGGAAGGGCTGATGGGCTCGTTCATTAGTCATGGTTTAACCGCGGGTCGAAGACCGCAGCGTTCCACCTGCGCGCGTGTGTGGAAACGCAACCGGAAGAAGAAGGGAGGGAGGGCGAGTGAAGAGGTAACTGCAGGGGGGCCGTTAAAAAATAATGGCCTAGGGTCGGTCGTTGGCGTCACCCTGGCACGTGCGAAACTTTAATGACTTTCGCTCGACATAACGCCACTCTTCTTCCTTGCTCCCTCCCCTTTCCTTCCTTAACGCCCTCTCCTCCTCCTCCTCCTCGCGTGTAAACCTCGCGCGCGCGGGGGTCCACTCGTACCGGCAGATAATCCACTTCTCCTGGCCGCGAGAGAGAAACGATCTCTTACCAGCAGACGATCGGATCGCGAGATAACTCTCTCCTTCTTTCTTTATTAATTCACCGGACGTTTCTACTTCGAGATCGAACTGTTGCACTCTCGTACTTTTTTCTCGGGAAAGTAATACAGTTTTATAGGAGAAAGAAAGAAAGGAGAAATTTTTTTTTTAAATTTGGAGAGGAGAGAAAAGAAAGGAGATTCGAAAGGAGTTTTGTATGGAGATATGGGAGCGAGGTGTTAAACGGGGCGAAGAAGAATAATCGCGATGGCCAAGTCGGGAGAATTGTTCGATCCGGGCCGTTGAACGACAAGAAATAGCGCGGGAGGGGAAGTGTGGAAGTTAAGTTTGAAATTGTTGGAACGGAAGTTGGGTGAAATTTCGCGCCGAATAACTGGATGGGGAACAATATCGATGGTTATTCGCGAGACGTTCGCTTTGTATTTTCGCCGAATATATTTTCCCCATCGGCGTCAAAAACATCGATGACGTTGTTAATTAATATCTGTATACACGAAAGCCTATGGCTTGTTGCAATGCTCGTTCGACAATGGGAAAAAGATCAATTGATGATTGGACACTATTGATATTAATAAGCTTAAAGTTGTAATAATTGCAATATTCATAAAGTGGAAACGCAGATTGCATATATATATATATATATATATACTATCGTACGATAAACACGGCGTTTTCGTATTTTCAATTTTCTTTCGCGATTTCACAGTTTTTGATAATTTCAATTTTTAACGATGATTTACGGATTTTTATATCGCAATTAAAATAAAGCGTTCGAAGAATAAGAAAACGTCGGTGGAAAATTTCGAAACTTTGAATTTTTTACGGAAAGAAATGTGAGAAGAAAAAGGTAAACATTTTGTCGTCAAAACCCATTAAGAAATTGTAAAAAAAAAGAATCGTATTCCATTCATGTCCTCTTTCTCGATTCATCCGGATATCTCAATCGGTTGCCAAGATACAAAGACTCGAAGCGAATATAGCGTGGAAATTATGAATGGGTCTGCGACCGAGTGACCCACATTTTTTCCTGGAAACACGTACCATGTTTTTCTGGGAATCGCGAGCGTCGTTCGACTTTGAGATAGGTCAGTGAGACGAGGTGCGAGCGAAAAGTAAAGAACGAGGAAGGAACGGGCGTAGTAAACGATTAAAAAGAGAGAGAGAAAAAAAAATACCTTTTTCTTTACACGACGATATCTCGGGGACGGAAAGTCGTATCGAGATGAGCAAAAAAGCATTTTAAAGGGGAAAGTTTCGCGCCCCTAATGATCGTTCATTCGTTTACCGGAAGTTATTATCTTGGAAGTTATAGCGATTCAAACTTTTCTTAATTTTAATAGAATTTAATTAAACGCGAGATAAACGATTGAAAAATTATCCTTTTCTTTGCACGACGATATCTCAGGAACCGGAAGTTGTATCGAGATAAACAAACGACCGTTTTAAAGGGGAAGATTTCGCGTTTCTTTCCCAACGATTTCATTTGCGGACCGTTATTATTTCCGGAATTATAATATATAGTTCAAATATTTCTTGATCGAATTTAATCAAGATAACATGTTATTAATTAATCCAATATGGTCGAGTTTCAACAATTCGCAAGGTGTTCTCACCCTTCTCGAAGGAAATTTCAACGATCTTAAACGAAAACTGAAGAATCTAAATTCGGTGGTAACAAAAGGTGGTTCGACGTGAAATTCGAGCTCTGGCTCGTGCATTTAATTGCTATCCCTCTTCCCGTTCCATCATCCACCCCGTTTTCTAATCACGGCCTAGAGCCCGACGCCGTTCTCACGGCGTATACGATCCGCTCGAGAATTCTCGTTCAATCTTGCGCATTTTTCACCCCATCCGCTATATTCCTTCGATTCCCTTCCACACGATCCAGGAGAGAGAGAGAGGAGAACGATCTCTCGGAAACTTGGATCGAGCAAGTTTGACGGCCGGGTCGTAACTTTGGACGCGTTCAATATTTCCGAATACGCGGCGTTTCACGGCACGCCATGCCGAGTCCTGGCCACCTCCAGAGAAACTTATATACGTGATTTGTGGCCTCGCCTCTCCCCCCTCCCCGGACCAGATAAATTCACTTCGGTCAATTTTTTACCGGTCCCCACGAACAATCCCACACGCTCCTCCTCCACAACCCGCGCCCGCGTTCGTGATATAACCGTGAAATATTGACCACCGGCTCCCTCAAACTCTACGAAACCAGTTTCCAACGCCGAGACGGATATTTAATTTGAAATTTGCAACGATACCGCCCCGTGCACGCGACCGTTTACGATCGTCTCCCGCTACGGATATCGTAGGATCGATACAAGGCAATTTTTATTTATTTATCTTTTTCTGCTACGAGTTTAAATTCGATTTTAAACTTGTAATTTATTCGCTTAATGAGCTAAGATTTCATATAATTTAACCAATTAAAATTTCACGGATATCACGACGCGATGCTCGAAGAGTAGAAATGAGAAAAATTTGTATTGGGTTGGCAACTAAGTAATTGCGGATTTCACTCGTCGATATGATCACTCATAATCGATTCGGATCGTCACAGTACAACTCATGAGATTGCAGAGAAGCTTCATGTATTAAATTTTTAAAACAACTTGGCTATGTTCAAAAACTCGATACATGGGTTCCTCACGAACTGAAAGAAAAGCATTTAACGCAACGCATTAACAGCTGCGATTTGCTAAAGAAACGTAATGAAAATGATCCATTTTTGAAACGACTGATAACTGGCGATGAAAAATGGGTTGTTTACAACAATATCAAGCGGAAAAGATGGTGGAGCAGGCCACGTGAACCAGCTCAAACAACATCAAAAGCTGGTATTCGTCGAAAGAAGGTTTCGTTATCAGTTTGGTGGGATTACAAAGGAATTGTCTATTTTGAACTCTTACCACCCAACCGAACGATCAATTCTGTTGTCTACATTGAACAACTAACGAAATTAAACAATGCAGTTGAAGAAAAGCGGGCCGAATTGACAAATCGAAAAGGTGTTGTATTCCATCATGACGATGCAAGGCCACACGCATCTTTGGTCACTCGGCAAAAATTATTGGAGCTTGGTTGGGATGTTTTGCCACATCCACCATATAGTCCTGACCTTGCACCATCCGATTACTTTTTGTTTCGATCTTTACAAAACTCCTTGAATGGTAAAAATTTCAATAATGATGATGATATCAAATCGTACCTCATTCAGTTTTTTGCTAATAAAAACCACAAGTTTTATGAACGTGGGATTATGATGCTGCCTGAAAGATGGCAAAAGGTCATTGATCAAAATGGGCAACACATTACAGAATAAAGTTATTTAGTTCCATGAAAAAATTGTCTTTGATTTTCTAAAAAAAATCCGCAATTACTTAGTTGCCAACCCAATATATTATACGATATGATTCGTTCAATGCACGTATCAGACTGATACAACAATATGATACGAAGAATGTGACGAGCTATGAACGCTCTAGGGTTTAATTAATAAACGTGATCGCCGAGCTAATGATTCATCTGTTTAACAGCCACCGGTGTGGCAAGTTGAAGTCTGTGACAATTTTCCTGTTCCCCGGAGAATACAAGTTGAATTTTCGCGCAAGTCCATCGTAGTTACGATCCAGGGGACACATAGGAACGGACTTGCGGCGAGTTACCCGTCACGCAATTAACGTGCAGAAATTGAAGTACCAAAATGAGAGTGGAAGACGGGAAGAGGAAGAGAACATTCGACGCGGCGACTCGCGAAACGAGTTTAATCGCTTTGTGCAGCTGTTTAGAATTAAACGGCTGGAAAAGTCAGATCGAATCGAATATCGAACGATACACGTGATCTCGATTACACGTTTCTTTTTGTCACAATAATTTTAATTTTACATTCTTTAATTTCGAACGCGATATATTTCTTCTCTAATGAATACCGATTGTATTATACGAAATCAATTCGTGTATCGTGTGTATCGTATATGACGATACTTATATTATTGCCGTGTGAAAGAGGCCTATTGGCACGTTCTATAAATACATAGTCAAGTATCAATAACGTTCATTCAATCGTGCAACAACGTTCAATTCAACAACGTCTCGTGTTTCTCGACCGTTGTTAAAAATTAAAACTAATTTGTTTCTTGTTCCGTTCTCTGCCGAAGGAAAAAAAAGTAGAAAATAAAACTGGTATAATTGCTCTTGTTGCAATTATCGAAGCGTGCGAGAAAAGAAAAAAGAAGACAATCAAGCGTACATAATACCTCGGATATCTCCCATCTCTTGTACGATATCGGATCGGCATTGTGGCATAACGAGTTTCCCTCCTTTTGAAAAATTTTTCCACTTTTTCGAAAATTGCCAATCGGTAAATACGATCTCGCCCACGAATCTCGTTGCGTTTTACAACTTTGCTCTTTGTTTTCTCTCTCGCCCAAAAAAAAAAAAAAGAAAAAAGAAAATACGATACCAGGGACTCCGCGGGGATTTTTTCGATTTTTCGGCGACCGCCTCGAACGGTTAAACCGTGGAACCCCGTTGGGGTCGCGAACTCGGGGTTGCGTATCGAGGGTGAAAACGCTCCACCTCGGCGAAAGCCGATACGACCTCGCCGGCTTGCGTTTTGCATCGGCTTTCATCGGATGGGGTATTGTCGGCTCTCTCTCCCCCCCCCTGTCAGACGAAAGCCGACGTTGAACCACCGCAAACTACTACCACCACCTCGTCTCTCGGTCCTGTCGAGGAGAAGAGGGACATCGCGATACGCGGAACTTGTCGGCGCGAGTGACGGAGTAATATTCCTGTCAGGGGATACGAGACGAGCGTAAGGGAATTTTGCGTGATTAATACAAGGAGTTGCATGCATACACATACACACATATAGGGAGGGGAGGTGTTCTGCAACTCTGGTTTCATTCGACCTCTAATTTCGAGCACGAAAATTAGAGCGAACCGATGGAAACACGGAGGGGAGGGAGAGGGAATCTTTGCGTTTTCGCGATGGTCGGCGCGCGAGATTGCAATCGAGCGGCTAATTTTGGAAAGCGATAACCGAGCGGCGAATCTAAAGCCGATGGGAGTTACAAGCTGCCCCGTTTAATTTCGAACCCAATCAGCGAAAGAGACCGCGCGTTTCCCTCCCCTCCATTCCTTCTTCCTTGTCCATCTTTGCTGCCCGTCTACGCGAACGTGGACCGAAACGGATGTGCGCGAAAATTAGAAAAGAAGTGATTCTTTTTCCGTGTATGCACATGTAATATAATTCACCGGTATCCGATCAATCAATTTCACTTCTCTTCGATTCGAGGACGAAGGAAAATAAATATTCGATTCGTACTTACGATTTACGATTAGCCAGCTCCAATCATTCTTACGTCTTCTGAATACGCAATTTCATCTGATCCGATTTTTCATGGACGATCGGGCATGAAAAAAAAAAAAAAACAGCAGAGTCATTGCAGCAGACGGCCGAAAATCGAAACCGTTGGAAAGATCGGGAAAATGGAACGATAATCATCGGGCTCGATCAATGGGAGCACGATAAAAACCGGTCAAAAGCAGACGCCGTAAATATAACCGTTGTAACGTTTTCGACGCGGAAAACGTTTAATAAGCGGGACAGCTCGCTGTTCGGCTATGACCCGGAGCGATCCTCGTTCCGATTTTCTATCTGGAAAACCTCCCTCCTCTCTCTCCCTGCCTCCCCTCCCCCCTTTCTATCCAAGCTTCGATCCTCCCGGGGTTTCCCGTCGGACGAGGACGAATGTAACGCGGTCCAACGTGACGTTAATTCGTTTCCAGTGCAAGACGTATGATCCTCCGATAATGGTCCGTTCCCATTTAGCCCGGTATTCCGCGGCTATCAGCGACCCAAATTGCATACGCGAGACACGCCGCTCGAATCATCGATATTGACCGGTGTCGGAGGGCCGCGTTAATTGCACTTCAGACGTTACGCTGACCGGGGGTGGTGGGACGGGAGGGATGGAGCGGTATAATCGCAGCAACGTTAATTTCGAGCCACGTTGCGTCCGTCACTCGACTCTATTCAACGCCTCGCCTCCGTCATTTCCGCGTGGAAAGTGGTCAAGAGTAGATCGGATAAAGTAAAAATAGCCACATTCTCGAGACCTCTGAAGGCCTGGCGAGAGAAGTTGTTATTGGAAATATCTTTGGAAAGGAAAATCGAAATCGGTGGTGGAATGATTCTTCGACTTGTTGTCAAGTTGTTCCTTCGTGCACGATCCGTAGAAAGGAATCGATGACGTCGAAACACGCGTCGATAATTACAAATACAATACCCATCCCTTCATCGAGGTGAGTTAACTCGACTCAATGCTGGTTTTGCCGTTTATAACTTTAACGCCGTCGTTTCTGTTGCGAGTGGAAACGAGTGGCGGGGGAAGAAAGGGGTAATCGTTACGTTTCGAGGAGGGGGGAGAGGGGGAGTTGAGGCGTTCGCGAGGCTCGGTGATTAAGACCTTTCACGATACGCGATAACGAGGCTCGCGAATTTCGAGGGAAATTTCCGAGAAATTTGTCCGATGGAACGAACTCTCTCTCTCGTCGTTTCTCCGTTCGTGGATGAAGGAGGAGGAGGACGGGGGGGAGAAGAGGCGAGGAACCGATCGATCCGGGTGGGTGGATGGATGGGCGGAGGAGGGAGGGCCCGTTGAAACTAATAGATAGGTAATTAGCGGATAATGAAGTGGCTTCCTGCCAGGTGAAAAAAAATGGCCGGGATAGATCCATTAACGATCGATCGCCGCTTTGTTCTTTGGAATCGCGGTCAAAAGGAAACTTATTACGCTTGTTAAGCCGATTTGCGGCTGGCCCCCGCCAGGAGGAAACGACGGTAAATGGGATTATAAAAATCGAAGCTTGGGGATGTAAATGTCTTTTCGACGATGAGTCCCTCGATTGCTTGTCGCTTTCGAATTGCTCTCGAATTATATTCCAACAGGAACGATAAATACGATGCGTCTGTTATGTCGACTTTGATGCAGATCGCGCTATCGTTGTTATTATTATTATTATTGTTATTATTATTATTATTCAGACGCGATAGGGTTTGGTTAGTTGGAGGAGAGATTCATTGTTTAAATTTTGCCGAAGAGTATTGATTGGAAACGGTATTACTACTACTACCACTGTACTGTTGGAAATCGGGCTACTACTGGAAATTATAATTACGGTCTTAAAACGATGGTATCTCTAGCTAACGTATGTTAAATTACGTATCCATACGATTCATCGATATTTACCTGTCGATATTGTAACGTCAATGTTGGCAAAGTTTAAGACTCTTAACCAGGGTATTATTAATTTAACCGGTTTATGGAATACGTATATATTATACTTAAATATGGAGGAGGGAGAATTAATAAAAAGAGATGAGACGGTTTTCGAAACGAAACAACGAAAGAATTCCTTTTCACGGATGATAATTAGATTACTTTTAAAATGTTGAATCTGTCCAACTACTTGACGTGCATTGACAGGACGTGCAAAATATTCAGAATACAATTGTAATATTTAAGAGAAATTTGCGTTCGATGAATAGCTAATAGTTGTGCCAAATACACTTGAAGCAACCCACTTGATGATTCTATGAACGCGATGACCCGTCATCGATGGTCGTGAACAGGATCCCCCTTTTCCAAACGTCTAGGCTGGCTAATTAGACGAATAAGATAATTTCCTCCTTTGAAACTATAGAAGGGAAAACCAACCGACGTTCCTCTGCTTTTCTTTTCCAGGTGCGGAAGATGTGTTCAGGTTTACGGGGAACGAGACGCACACAGACTACTTTCGGCTGGTGCTCCGGGACGGGAACTATCTTCTGGTCGGCGGAAGGTAAATAGAGGATTCATTTGGACCGAGTGCTTTAATTAAAGGACCGTTTCTTCTTATCCGTTTCTTTGCAACCGGGTTTCGAGGGCCCGTGTTCGCGATCGAGGGGGGCTTCCCTCTCCCTCTCTCTTTCTCGATCCTCATTCTACGTGTGCCGACTACTTCCTCCCTGAAAATCTCGTTTCTCCCTCGTTTCCTTCCTCCCCTTTCTCTCTCTTTCTCTTTCTCGCAAGATGAATTCCAAGAACGGCCACCAGGCGCTGTTCCCGTTAATGAGATCGTCGAACTTTATTTAGAAACTTCTTTGTAAGCTTTTTTTTTATTTTTTATTTATTTATTTTTTTTTTTCATCTTACGAGCCTTCGAATCCCAAACACCGGCGGAAGCGCGACTTCCTGCCGGTTCTTTAAAAAACTTTCTTCCCCTGAATCGAGGGAGGCTACGTAATTAAAACGCGATATGCATCGAAAATCTAGAGCACGGATATCTCTCTCTTTCTCTCTTTTTCCATTTTCCTTTTATTTAGGTCGGCCAAGGATTTAGATTTAGAACTTCTCTTGGACGCGTTACCTACATCTTCTCGTTTCTCAGGGATCATAAGGATGAATCCTCGATCGATTATCCTAAAACTGGGAACCCCCGATATCCGATAAGAAAGGGAGAAATCAATTAATCTTCGCGTTAACCAGATCTCTCTCACTTCGTGGTCAAGTTTCGTTGATCGATCAAGTTTGTTGCTCGAAAGGAATTATCGTGATCGATTAATCGGCGATTATATCGCGCACACCTTCTTCTTCTCTCGTTTTCGATCCTTTCTTTTTTTTCCCTCAATTGTTTCTCTCCATTGTCGATTCAAAGGAGAAAGAGGAGGATGAGAGGGGAAGGGAGTTAGGTTAAATCGCGCGCAAATGCGAGGTTTGTCGCGAGACAACGGGGTGAAATTTGCAGCCGGAGAGACCTCTCCCGGAATATTAATCTCGAAGCGGCCTCCATAAATCTTGGCCCGTTTGTAATAAACGGATCGTAGCTTCGTCGAATCCCCTGTAGAGGTTCCCGTGGCTTTTCCATCGATTTTTTTCTCTCTCTCTCTCTTTTTTTTTTGCGCCTCGATTCGAACATCGCGATGTTTCCTGGGGAAACCGTACCGATCTCCCGCCACCGATAAGCGAAACGGAGGTAAAACGATGCGAAACGGTGATTAATGCACGGTATTCTACACTCGTGGAGAGAAAAGAAAAAAAGAGAGAGCGAGAAAAGAATATGGATCGCGCGAGAGAAATAGAGATTTCCGGGATACGCGTTCAAGATTCAAGGAGGAGTAACTTATTTAACGCGCGAGGAGGAGGAATTCGAAAATTGGGCGCGTTTACCATCTCTCGCCTCTTTGAATTCTCCCGTTGAAATCGCTTGCATCGAGTCGCGACGCTATGTCTCTGGCGTCTGTCGTCGCCATCTGTTTTTTTAAAAGGAAACAAGAGAGAAGAAAAGGGAGGGTCGAGGAAATAAGACGAGAGAGGGAAGGAGGGAGGTGATTAGTTTCGTTAGGAAAATAATTTTTTCCTTTCGATCTTACTTTTCACATTCATATTTGAGATGGTAGATGATGAACGTGCGTTTGCAGTGAGCGGATGAGCAAGGATAGGAGAAGCGAGGATTAAGGGGAATATTATTTTGTGCGGTTTGAGTAATTAAAATCGAGGACTGAGAAGTGTATTTAAAGAAAAAGTAGAGTAATAAAGAAATAGCGAATATCGGGGTTGGGTTGTTTAAAAAATTTTATTAAGTAAGAATTTGTTGATACGAGAAATATTATTGAGTAAGATATATATATTTTGTATTGTTTAATTGGTGAAACAGCATTGTATGATATAACGAAGGCGTTGTTTGCGATAATTCAGATACAATTGAAATAATTAAATAATAATTAGATAGGAAATTTTTGCTTTGACAATGATTTCAGATTTTGCGTGTAATTTGTTAATTCATTTGCACGAGATATTAACAATATTTTTTATTAAAATTTATAACCCGTTTGATTTTTTTTTCTTTCTTTTTCATTCTTTTTGAAAGATATTTATTTTTGCAAAAATTCAATTTTATGAAAAAAAAATTTTATTTTTTTTCGCATATTCACAAGTACACCTGCCAAGTACCATTAATTTATTTGTTTAAGTGACGGGTATCTGAGTGAAATTTTTTATTAGAAAATTGTGAAAATTAACAGAGTTATAGCGATTGTTAAGAATTAAATTTGAACGTATATGTATTTTTCCTTTCTCCCAAATACGCTTATCAAAATCTGTCGAAACGATAATTCTGTCAATTTTCAATCATTTTTTTACTCGGTAATACGTGTAACTGACAGTATTGTCATTGTTATGTCGTATCGTTATTTGATTTTTAATAATTTTTTGAATTTTTATGTCCGCATTAAAAATCAATTTCCTTTTTAAAATAGAATATTTAATTTTTTTTTAATTTTTAAAAATTTGAAAATCGGCCCTCGCATACCATAACAATACGGCAGGATTCAATAAAATTCCGCCCTTTTCCATATTGAACAACTGTGTGACCCAGAATCGTGTGCCGGTGCACAGTGTTTCATACATATGGGTATCCGAACGAAACGAAATTTATAACCGTGCATAATATAATATACAATTTCTGTAATAAAATAATATATATAATTCGATACAATTTCATGCATAAAATAATATATATAATATAATTCTATTAAAAATAATTGGACCGACCTTGATCTTTTATCGAATAAAAAAAAAAGTTTTCTCCTCTTTTTTTTCTCGCATTTTAACATTCCCTATTGTCAATTGTAACCAACTGATCAAACAACACTTTTGATCGAAGCATTTGTTTCATAAAAGGATTGGCGGAAATATCTGAAAAATGGTAAAACAATGGTGTTCCATCTATGCGCGGTCCAAGCATTTTGAAAATATTAAAAAAGTTAATCCCCCTTTATTTTTATATATTTTTATTTATTTATTTTTTTTTCCCTATCGTTCGAACAACGATATTAAAGTATTATATCATACTTTATTTTATGTAAATTCGACAGTTTCGTTACACGCAATATACAATCCTTTCGAATCTCTGGAATCATTCTCTAAATTCGCTCCGAAATTTCATATCGAAAAATCAGTCTTATCTCAAACTCGATAACTCGAAAGGAAAAAATTCGGTAAATTCGTCAATGAAAACGAAAATGACTTCCTTCCTTCCCTCCATTCTGAAAGTGAAATTTTCAACATCCCTTTGACAATAACCCGCCCCCTTGTTCTCCATTCACAGGAATCTCGTGCACAATCTGAGCCTGACCGATTTGACCGAGCAGCAGAGGTTGACTTGGTACTCGACCGACAGTGACGTGAAGATGTGCCTGGTGAAGGGCACGCCTGAGGAGAATTGCCAGAATTATATTCGCATCCTCGTGAAGACGGACGCGAACACGTTGCTTGTGTGCGCGACGAACGCGTTCAAGCCGATGTGCCGCGACTACGGGGTGCACGCCGGCAATTACACGATACTGAAGGAGAAGGGTGGGCAGGCAATGTGCCCTTACGACCCGAGGCACAACAGCACCTTCGTATACGTGGACGGGGAGCTTTACACGGGCACTGTGGCCGATTTCGCGGGGATGGACCCGATCATCTACAGGGAGCCGCTCCAAACCGAGCAGTACGACTCCAAGAGCCTAAACGGTGAGTGTCGATTCTTTCTTTCCTTCCGATTTAATAAGAGACGTGATTCGAGAAAAGCGTTTGAGAAATTAAAAAAAAAAAAAAAAGAAAGGAAAAGAAGAAGATGATAATAATAAGAGGTGTTGCTATGAAATGGCGGATGACGTTAACGCGCGATTAAAGGTTAAAGATTGTGAGGAATAAGGGGGCGACGAGTGTGCAGCTGGAGGGTTTTCGATGATGGAAAAAGGTCGGTGGCCGGGAAAAAATTTATTACTACGTGTACTGAAACGTTGGTGAAGCTGTGGAAGCGCTTTTCCACAGCATAGGGGAAGGGGCGAAAAAGTTATGCCTTAAACTGGAAGAGTTGCTCGCTCGAACGGAAGCTCGATAGCCAAGCGTTTATCGTTTCGAGCACGCTTACCGGATAATCCAAAACTGGGAACCATAGAGAGAATTCAGCCTGCATTGGTTACGCGCTGCTTATGCAAACGGGTGGATCATATGCATAATATAAAAAGTAACGGGATAATATGTAAATTCGAAAACCTGAGAAAAAGATTCGAATTAATAACTTTTTTAAAAAGTCCATCGACAAATCGATGCGATTCAAGATTTCTGATATTTCTAATTTTATAAAAAAAAAAAAAAATAAATAATATTCGCAGAGAAATCAAATCAATACTATCATCGTCAAGCCATATTCTGCAATCGATCATTTTTTATCGAAAGTTCAAATTCAATGGACAGACGCATTGTGAATACGATATACAAAAATAATAATAATAATCAACGAAATATTCGATCATAGACTTTCGGAAAAATCGATAAAAAGAAACGAGTCTTGTTACTTTTCTCGCACATATATTGATATTGACTCGAGAGATTCGTTTTATTTATGGTTTTCAATCCGCAAAGTCTAATTCCGAGATTAACAGCGCCGAATTCCGCCGAACGACTTATTGTTATTATTCCATAATATTATTCCACGGTCCTTCTGTATCTTCACAACGACAAAAGTCTCTCAACTCGACGACGGAACGAACGAAATATACGCGCACAGATGAGAAATTTTAATCCTGTTTGCTGGCCCTTGATCGTCTTTCAACGACCACACCTCTCCTCTTCTCTCGGTCTCGATCTCAATCGTTATTAACTGCTTTATCAACCGATACACCCGTAAATTATTAAACGATATCTCCTTTACATCTTACGGGGAGAGAAATTACGGTTCCCCTGCGAATTTGCCCAATTTGTCGGAATATTTATTCATCCGGGACCGGGTCAACCGAGAGGAGAGGAGAATTATAGCGAGATGAGGCGTGTTTGAGGGGAAATTTTCTTTTTTACGACGCGAGGATCTTCGATCCTTGAAAACCACTTTGGGCAAAGGGAGAAGTAAAGAAGAATGCGTCACCTTATTTTCCACGGTTTCGCTCGAGCATTTTAATTGAACGGTGTACGAACGCTAATCAAGTTTCTCCGTCCGCTGGATAATATTGATTTTTCCCTCGGTTCGTTGAAAATTCAACTCTTTCTCTCTTTCTTTTTTTTTTTTTTTTTCCCCTCTTCGTTCATTTCGGTCGCGTTCATCTCTCCGTCTCGCTCATCGCTCGGAATTTTCAGGGGGAAAAATATATATATATATATATATTTATATGGGGCATTGAGCTCTACGAGAGATTTTTATTTTTTTACCGCCGAAATAATTGTACATCGTTACTATTTCCAGCCGAACGATCATCGAAAGCTTTCCATCACTCCCATCGTCGTTTCGTCGAGCATCATCGCGTCCATAATCCATCCCCGATTTTCGATCGAACGATCGATCGTTCCAAAAAATAGATCGTTTTTTTCTTTTTTTTCTAATCGTGGAGAACTAGGAGTAGGGAAGGGGGATAAGGATGAATATCTCTCCCGTCCCACTTCTCCGTTTTGTCTCCCGACTTGTACGACGCGATGAGAAAGACAGTTGGACGATGGCGAGGGTTGATGCGGAGGGAGGATTAAGATGAATCAACGGGAGTGTAAAAAGGGACGGTGAAGTGAGGAGAGGAGAGAAGGAGGCACGGAGAGAATGAAAGAAAATTTATTGGCCGGAGCATGGCAGGATCGGTCGGATATATATATATATACTTACGTGGCGCGCGAGATTAATATTACTTTATGAATCCTAAGAAGCTTATGAAAACCCTGTCAAGTTAATAAATCGATAAAGTTTTCTCACTTTATCGGACGCGCTCGTGTATACGACTGATCCCTGAGGAGAGCGGAAGAAGGAGAGAGCGTGTATCGATGGAGAGAGATGAAAGGAGGGGGAAGAGAAAAGGGTATATACAAAATAAAACGTTCCTTACGTATTCGTGGTCGACTTACTCTCCCCCCGTTGTTACATCCATCCGTCCAACATGTCCCATCCTTGTTCCAGACTCTTGGAAATTGATTTTTACCCTCCGATCCCACCTCGTGAAAATCTGGCGATCCACCCCCATCTCTCGAGGTAATGATTTTTTAACGAGGATCCAATGCCGCCACCGTGAAACAAGGCCGGATTATCCGATCCCCTCGACCCTCTTTCGATATTTCCAGGCTGCCTTCTTCCCAACATTTTGCAACTCGGCCTATAAGATATAGAGAGCGTGGCGGCCTCTCTCGCTGTATATTTAATCGAGGCCCGATCTCGTCCCGATTGTCACGTTCGTTTATTCATAAGGGGAGAGGGAGAAACTTTACGACCCCCCACATGTAACCCATATGTAACAGCGTCATAACACGAGCCACGTATTCTAATTCCAGCGCCAAACTTTGTCAACTCCATGGCCCAGGGAGACTTCGTCTACTTCTTCTTCCGGGAGACCGCCGTGGAGTACATCAATTGCGGCAAGGTAAGCGATAGATAATATCAACGATTTATTGAAAGGAAATTTTCTCGCCGATTTTTCTTTCTTTTTTTTATCTTTGCATTGAGCTTCTAATTTTTATACACCCGGTATTAACTAGATGGATTACGAGATAAAAAGGATACTCTGCTCACTTTTTCTTTTCTTTTCTCCCATTGCAGACCGTCTATTCTCGCGTAGCGAGAGTCTGTAAATACGATCGAGGTGGTCCGCATCGATACCGCAATAGGTGGACCTCGTTCCTAAAATCCCGTCTTAATTGCTCCGTTACCGGAGACTTTCCTTTCTACTTCAACGAGATACGTAAGTAAAATCCTCTCTGTATAATTTATATAATTCTCTCGATCTATCCTCTATCGATTCTAAAAGAAAAAAAGAAATTCAAATTCCGATTCAATATATTTTATAATATTTAACGAATTGATCGAGCATGTATTATTATTTATCATCGATGTCTTCCTTTCCAAAAGAATATATTCGCGATTCGAAGATGCGAGAATTTAATTTAATTCTCGATCTCGTTTCGTTTGTTCGAGATTCGAGCAGCGCCATTGATTTTGAACGGTTGGCAGGGATAAATTTTCCAAAGTATTCGCCGGCACGCTCGTAAACGTCCTCGGGATACGGGCGAGGCCGCGCGAACAAAGAGGCTCGGAAATCACGGGCCTCGCGTTATTTTCAGAATCGACGACGGAATTGATATCGGGCCAGTACGGCAATAAGTCGGCGCAGTTGATATATGGGACGTTCACCACCCCGGTGAACAGCATAAGCGGCTCGGCCGTGTGCGCCTTCTCCTTGCAGGACATCACAGACACGTTCAAGGGGAATTTCAAGGAGCAGAGTGCGATCAACTCGAATTGGCTGCCCGTGCAGAGCACCAAGGTGCCCGACCCGAGGCCCGGCCAGTGCGTCAACGATTCCCGATCTCTGCCCGATCTCACCCTCAACTTTATCCACACGCACTCCCTGATGGACGAGCTGGTCCCGAGCTTCTTCGGCCAACCCATCGTCATTCGCACCAGTTTCCAGTAAGTATTATCGTGCTTACTCGAGGATAAAATTTTATCTATAGTAGTAGTAGTAAATTCTTTTATTTCTTTCGTAAGTATTTTAGAATAGTATATTTTAAGAAGAAGAAGAAATTTCAAACGTACGAATTTTAGATACAACGTTAAGATATATATGTATAAATATTATGTTAAAATGAATATTTCATCGAGATATAATATGAAGGAATATTTCGAATAATAATAACTTCAATACAAACAGTTGAATTGATAACGTGAAATATGAAGAGATACTATTTTCAATATATATATATATATATATAAAGAATAAAAATTGGAAAATGGAACATATTTATATTCGATGCTTCTTTCACTTTTTAATCAAACGAGGGGAACAAACATTTTATTTATTTACATAAAGCCCAAGTATAATTAGAATCTTTCCAATATTCCGTTGAAAAAAAAATATTATCTCCAAGTATTATATCGTTCGCTTCTACAAATTAGTTTTAATTACTTTCAATTTTTTTTTTTATTCCTTCTTACGATCGAATCGTGGTTACAGTTACAGGTTCACGCAGATCGCCGTCGATCCCCAGGTGAAGACGCCCGGCGGCAAGACGTACGACGTGTTGTTCATCGGGACGGACAACGGGAAGGTGATCAAGGCGGTGAACGCCGAGTCGGCGGACACCCACCTTAAGGTGAGCCCCGTGGTGATCGAGGAGATCCAGGCGTTCCCCTCCACGGTGCCCGTGCGAGGCATCAAGGTGGTGAGGGCGTCGCAGGCGGGCGACGGCCTCGAGGACGGCCGACTGGTGGTGATCGCCGATAGCCAGGTACAGGCGTTGAGGCTGCACCGTTGCTACAGCGACAGGATCTTGTCGTGCGGCGAGTGCGTGGCCCTTCAGGACCCGTATTGCGCCTGGGACAAGGTGGAGGGCAAGTGCAGAGCATTGGTCGGGCCGGCTGCCACGGACGCGAGCAGATTCCTTCAGAGCGTCGCGACCGGGTTGCACGCCTCGTGCCCGCCCAGCAAAAGTCTGAACAAGGATGCCGGCAGCGTTGGCGCCATCTCTGCGAACCAGAACAAATTCCCACCCGACTCGATGATCCCCAACAAGGAAGGCCAAGGCGGGGAGATCATCAATATCATGCAGGACGAGGAGCAGGACAATTCAGGTAGAGATATATATATATTTGGAATGGGAGAGAAGCTTTTATATTCCACAGATTCTTCTTTTCAATTTTTTATTTCACGTATTTTTAATTGGAGAACGAATTGGATTGACCGCAGGTCCGGAAGTATCGGCGGCCGACTCCCCCCCACCGCAATACTCGGTGGAGACCCTGGTGATGGCCGTCGTGGCTGGCGCGTTAGCCGCTCTGTTGGTCGGCTTCGTGGCCGGCTACCTGTGCGGCAGGAAATGTAGAAAGGACGAGGACGATAATCTGCCGTATCCGGACACGGAGTACGAGTACTTCGAGCAGCGGCAAAATGTGAACAGGTACGTGAACGTTAAACTCGAACTTTCTTTCCACGGATGACAGAGACGATAATATTAATCTTCCTGAATATTGCAGCAGGCTAGCGCCGGAGCCAAAATTATTGCCCCAGGAGGAGGTGACGTACGCCGAGCCTGTCCTGGTCCCGCAACCGCCTAAGCTCCACTCGCCGAAAGGAACGATGCGCAAACCACCACCGACCCCGACGGAAACGCTGTTCCAGTTCCCGGACGGGTACGGGTTCCGCGGGGCGAGGGACAACTTCGGCACCCTCCGCTCGCACCAGGGCGACGCGTATCGGCGCAACGACGGGTTCGCGACCACCCGCAGCGTGAAGAAGGTTTATCTCTGAGAAACGAGCGAGGAGGGAGGTGGCCGTCACCGGAGCTTAGGGCGGCCAGCGCGCAACCGGCACAACGCGACCACAGCGGCAAGGAGTAGTCGCGCTGTGACGTCAGGGGGACAGTCGAACCGCGAGCTCGCGGGGCCAAGGGCGCTAGAGTCGCCCTCGCCGCCCTCGAGCGTTTCGTCCAGTTCCCCGTCCCCTCCCTCCTCGTCACCCTCGCCGACCCTCGTACCGATCGCCATGAGCGGCGGTGGCTCGCCCCCGCCGCCGACACCGCCCTGCAGCTACATATATCGATCATAGTCGTCGTCGACCGCGTCGGCGTCGGCCTCGTCACCGCCGCCGTCGTACTCGGCTTCTTGTTACGCGACGCCAGCCGCTGGGACACCGTTCTACAGCCCAGCCGCGCGTCCCGATCCTGTATAGTAGCGTGTTCACCGCACACATTGCCCCTCCTCCGCCCACCCTCCCGCGCGATCACGTCGAGAGTCACGTCCTCTCGCCGATCGCGATCTTTTGAAACTTTCCCTTGCGTTTTTCGTTCGTTCCCCCTTTCGTTCCCCCCGTGCTTGATTCCCTCGGTTGCCTTTCAGACCGTCGACGATGGACGCGCGTCGATCCAGGATTACCGAGTAAAGTGACGATCGTCGTGACCACAGCCACAAAATCACCGCCACGCTTCGTCGAGGAAGATCCTAGATGATGAAAGAAAGAGAGTTGGAGAGAGATTTTTCAAGAAGAGAGAAAGAGTATATATATATATATATATATAAATATATATTATTCCTTATAGAAGAGGCGAGATGAAGGCGCGTTGATTCGAGCTTCGCTCGGTGATCAGGCTCGAGAATGGTGCGTCGAATCGTTCGCGATGGAATCGTGGCGATCTCCGCCGTTTTATATCGACCGTTTCTTATTATTATTATTATTATTATTATTACTATTATTATTATTATTATTATTATTACTATTATTATCATTACTACTACTATTACTACTATTACCACTATCGACGATACCCGCGCGTAGTATTACGACAAAGGTTACTTCTCGTGAAGTCAATTAAAAGAGACTATCTCGTCGGACTCGACTTGCGATTTTTTCTAATGTTGTAATATTTAAACGCGAGTGATTGACAGTGCCATTATTGTTCGCGTAATACTAC
This sequence comes from Apis mellifera, assembly GCF_003254395.2. Classification (NCBI taxonomy): domain Eukaryota; kingdom Metazoa; phylum Arthropoda; class Insecta; order Hymenoptera; family Apidae; genus Apis; species Apis mellifera. The sequence continues at coordinate 19,952,277 of NC_037638.1, forward strand.
CGCGTGCCTCGAAGAAAAAAAAAAATTTTTTAAAAGGGATCGCGCGAGCCGATCCTTCTTGTTCTTCTCTTAACGCTCTCGACGGCGAACAGATGAGTCGAGAATGAGAAAATGAGAGACAACACCATACTCTTCGTATTAGTCACGGCATCGTGCCATAAACACACACGCGCACACGCACACGTACACGTACACGCGCGCATACACACATTCGCATCGATCGATTCGGATTTGGAGATGAAAAAAAATCGCGGAGATCGTCACACGTCGCCTTTACGATGTGTTGGTTAATCGAGCAAGACTCTCTTCAAATGTGAGGCAGTTTGACGAAACGGAGTTACCGCCGAGAGATTCCCACGGATTTCCTAATTTTCGGAAACACGCGTTTCACCACCTGCACATATACGTAATACGGAGAGATGAGAGAGAAAGAGAGAGAGAGAGGGAAGGAAGAGAGAAAGCGTGCGTGTGTGAGGTGTGTCTAAAAGAGGAGGTGTTTAATCAGAGACACGAGAGACACTTGCCAGAGAGGAAGGAAGGAAGGAAGGAAGGGAAGAGGTATGTAGGACTTGTATGTAAATAAATTCACGTTATATAAAGAAAAAAGAGAGAGAGAGAGAGAGAGAGAGAAGAAACAAATAACATATACGAAGGAGTTTAATAAAAGAGTTCTATGAGCTGCAGTGATTTGTAAAGGGAGAAACGAGAATCAGTCCATCTAAAGAATCTGGGCCCGATGGTACACGTAGACATCTATCTTAAAGTGCTTCTTATTTCAGTGTGTTTAGAAGTAACGCGTATGTGATATATACTATATGACGAGGTGTTTTTCTAGGCGTTGAGAGAAAGCGAGAGAGCGAAAGGAAATGAGCGATAGAGAGAGAACGAGTGTGTGTGTGAGAAAGAGAAAGAGTGTATGTGCGTGCGTGCGCGTACGAAAGAGAAAGAAAGAGTATAAAATGGTGAGGAGAGATGTATAGTATCACTCTCTTCGACGAATTTCAAGTAGAAACAGTATGATGGACGCGGCGATGAACTCGACGATCCTTTGTTCACAAGAATTAATTCGTCTTGAGCGTGCGCTTTCGCGAAACAATCGTAGCCGCTTCCCTCCTCGCCCCTTCAAAAAAAATTAACCCCTCGAAAATTATATCCGAATTTTTCCGCTCGTCTCCTCTTCCCATCTCCACGCTCTCGTCTCTCCTCGAGACCAAGTTAAAATTTGCCGAGTTAAGAATCTCTGAAGATTCTGTGAACAATCGAGCGAGATCATTCGCCGCGATTCGATTCACTCTTTTCGATTTAATTTTTCCGTTCTTATTCGACACGCACACAATTACACCGAGTACACCGAGGCAATTAACAACGTTGACGTTTGTTTGTCACACAAACGTTTTCTCGTATACCACCGATCGTTTCGATCGGTCAAAAAACCACCCCCCACCCACCCAACCTCCGATCGACTCTTTTCTCGATTGAAAAGAAACGAACAAGGCCCGCCGCTTCACGCGCCCCCTCCCCCAAAATGGTAAGACTGAAAAGAATCTTTGGAAGAAGAGGAAGAGGAAGAGGAAGAAGAGGAAAAGAAAAAAACGGGCGGGCCTCCACCATCCACGTTCATCTTTAGAGTTTACGAATTAGATCGGCATCGACGAACACGGTTTCCTTTCATTTTTGTCGACAAGTACAAATTTCAAAATAAACGAGCGAGGGGAGGACGTTTGGCCACGTTTCACGGTGCAAATGAGCGCCTTTCTTCTCCTTCTTGAACAAGAAGAAGAAGAAATGAAAGGAGAAAAAAAGAGAAATAATAATAATAATAATAATAATAATAGTAATAGTAATAATAATAATAATAATAATGATAATGTTAATAATAATGATAATGATAATGATAATCAACGCAAGGGCCTGCGGGATTCATTTCACGTTCCTGGCAAAAGACTGTTGTTCGCATGCGTCCAAGAAAGAAGGAGGATGCAAGGCGTCGTCCATCCTGCGCGTGAAACGAGAAAAAAGATTGACAAGGAAACGAAAAAAAGGAAAAGGGGAGACTCGATTTGTACACGCAATCGTTATTATATATACACACAATCACACGCGCGCGCGCCCGCGCAAATGACGCATAAATGCGCGTTTCGATGCTGCCATGTTTTATTATCGATTCGACACTTCTCGTCGTTTGCAAAATAATCTAATTGTAAATCCTCCGATTTAGGTAGAGTATTTTTAATCGGCTTGTTTTTCCACTTTGTCGGAGAGGTATGGACGTTTTTTCTAAGTTTGATACTAAAGATACTAAAGAGAGAGAGAGAGAGAGAAAAAAAAGAAAGAAAAAAAAAGAAAAAATAAAATAGAAGAATATAAAAAAAACGAGTTTTATCCGATTAAGGTTCTATTAGAGAAAAAGGAGAGAGAAAAAAAAAAAATCCCTTAGTGGAATCCTTCTTACGAGGAAGAACGGAAGACTCAGGCACGATACCAAAGATATTACTTATATAACTAGGGCACCGTTGGTCGTTGCGATGATGATTGATGAATGTACAGAGGCGCACAAAAAGAGAAAGAGAAAGAGAAATTAAAAACATAATAATAATAATAATCGTTAAGGGATTGCTGGCCCCTCGCACAAAAATCGAGAATGTAGAGGTAGAATAGACCGTCGAGAGAACAGAGATAGATCACCTCTTTCACCTTTCTTTTCAATCGTATCGTTCATCACCCGGGGTGATGATTTCGTTTTATTGATCGAATCGCGATTGATTGGTTTGTTTTCTTCCGCGTAATTGCTCGTGCGTAATCGCGAGAGACTACGAGATCGATGCCATTCGTTTTTTTTTTAGATCGATGCATTTTTCTCGCTCCTGTGTTTCCTTCTTGTTTGCATCCCAGCGAAGGGAGGGGTGAAGGGAGAATATTTCGGAAGATGAACGGTTGATGATCGAGCGAGAACAGATCGAGGGAGAATAAAGAAATTCGTGGCTTTGGAACTTCACGTGGGGTGAAAAGTGTATATATATATATAGTAAAGGGGAGGAAAGATCGAATCGCGCATCACGCGTGTTGGAATCAAGTAATGCATGAAAGGATGCGAGAGGATAGAAAGCGGTTGTTGTGCAACGGTTTCGCGTTTGGAGAGATATATATATATTTTTTTTTCCTTTCTTTTCTTTTCGAGACGAGGATTATTACGTGTAGCAGCATTATTGTTGGAACAATAAGAGAATGATGGCAGGGATAATCGAAGAGAGGGAGGAAGGGGGGGAAGGGAGAGAGATGACGAAAGAGAGAAAAATCAGAATTTTTATGATAATCTTAACGATATTATAATCGAACGTTGATACTTCTAATAAGAGTTAAAAAGGGACAAAAATGGGGAGGGGGAGACGTTTACAGAGATTCGTGTTAAACGTGTTCAAAGGAGCTCGCGCGTTCGTGTTGTTTAAGCCAATAAGGAACGGATTCCATCCAAGAAACAAAAAAGAAAAAGAAAAAAAAAAAAGAAAGAGAAAAAGAAACGGGAAAGGAAGATTTGATTCGCGATGTCGTTAGTTGCGTGGACGAATTTTTCTTTTTTCTTTTTCCTTTTTTCTTTTCTTTTTTTTTTTTTTTTTTTCCCCTAATCATTTTCGATTAACCGAATCTTTTCGTTAAGAAACTGGAAATTATTAGTGCACGAAAGAGAAACGAAAAAACAAAAATTTGGGACAAATTTGAGTTATCGAGTTTCATGCATTATTTTATTTCAATCGCTCGATTGACAGGTTAACATTTTTTTTTTTTTTCTTTTATTCCTCCTTCCTTTTTTTTCTTCGTTTTCTTTTTCCTCGATTGTTTTAAACCGACTTTAAACCGATAGATATGTTTTTTTAAACGGGAGAGCGAAAAAGAGAAACGAAAAAATAAGGAGAAAGAAAGAAAGAAAGAAAGAGTAAGGAGTTGAAAGGTGAAGAAAAAAAAAAGGAGAAAGATAGATGACGAGAGAATGCGCGTGTGCTTGATCGATTGTGAAAAGTTTAGCCAGTTATTACGATTATAAATTGAGAAGAAGAAAAAAAAATTAGTTAAACGTACGGGGTTTTCCCCGTTTGAGGGGAAACACCTCCGATTAGATGATCGCAGCATGTATGAGAGAACAAAAGTTTTGATGATGAAAGCTTAGACGTAAGTAGAGGATTAGCGAACGGTATATATATATATATATATAAATATATATATAAATATAAATATAAATAAATATAAATATAAATATAAATAAAATATATATATATATAGAACGCTTGAAACGTATATTAATATTATAACTTTTTATAAATATATTTTTCCGTCGAAGTCTAGCCTAGTTGGATACATACACGGTTATTAACGACTATTAATTTATCCGATCTGATTACTATATCGAGGATCTAGTGTTAATTCGAACATTTTAGACGTCATAGTTTTACATGATAGGCGAAGTATGTACGAATTGTAAGTGGCTCGAAATGAGAACGAGAAAGATTAAGAAACCGGATTAAGAAACGAGAGAGCCGAGAGAATGGAATAAGGGATGAAAGAGAGAGAGAGAGAGAGAGAGAGAGAGAGAGAATACATTAGTACCTAACGTTATGAAATTTAACTACTAGCGTTGAGCCACTCGCAGAAAAGGGTCGGCTCAGCCGCTTCGTGGATCATTCATCGATCGGCATCGATCCCCTCCCCGATACTTCGTCGATATTTCTCGAGCCGAGTTAAAAATCCCTCGACTCGAGAGGCGAACGTCGAGTTTATCATTCGCGCAACAACCCCTCTTTTTGAAAGATCGATCGAGGCGAATGTCCACGGAGCGACCAGCCCTCCCCTTTTTTTCGTGCTTTGTAAAGTTAAGTGAGAAGCAAGAAGGAAAAAAGAAAAAAGAAAAAAAAAAGGAAAAAAAAAAAGAAAAAAAGAAGAGAATGCGAGGAGATCGAGACGGAGAGTTGGAAGGAGCGAGAGAGTGAGCAAGAGAGTGAAACCGAGAGAAAGAGAGAGAGAGAACGAGTGCGTATATAACCACGTATATACATAGTCTGCATATACACGACATCCTTCTTTTTTAATTTCTCTTCTTCCGTTTCCTTTTCATTTTTCCAGAGAAAAAGTAAACGAGAGAGAGAGAGAGAGAGGGAGCGAGAGGAGAAGCGTGCGTGAAGTAGAGAAAGAGCGAGAGAGAGTATGAACGACGAGAGCCCGGTACGAAATACCCCGAAAAATTCCCCTTCGAAAGGAATAAGATGAAAAAAGATGAGATGAAATTGCAAATTGCGGCACGGGCTCTCGTTCACACGCGTACTGATACACGAGCGAGCACTAATTACCGCATGTAAACGCTAATTAATAATTACCGATTAACTACCAAGTAATAATCAATACTGTTAACTAAAGTAATAAACGCGATCGCGATTTACCAGAGGATTTTTAAAGGGCGAAACAAAATGAACACTAATAGTATTTATCAACGATAAACGTAACGAGAACGTAACACGTATTTTGCTTCTTCCTAATACAGTGCCGTTTACGCTATTTTTTACTTGTAACTGATAGAGAGAGAGAGAGGGAGAGAAAGGGAGCGAATGAGAGAGCGAAAGAGTGCGAAAGAGAGAGAGAGAGAAATTCGGCCAGGGGATGGCGCGTCGCGCGGCATTCTCGAGGAAGGGAGGGGAAGGGAGAGAGGAGGGCGAGCCTACTATCCCCTCACAACAAATATTTCGCGAGATCGTGCGATTCGTCGAGTGTGGTGTGAGAGGGAAAGAGAAGAGAGTGAAAGGGGTTGAAGACAGAGGGAGTTTCGAGTTTCTATTTAGAGCGGCTATTGTAAAAAAAAAAAAAAAAAAAAGGAAAAAAAAAGGGAAACTGTTAAACTGAAGTGACTCTGCCGCGTGTTTCGTAATCGTAAACTACGCGATTCAACCAGTTGTTGTTCGGGGGGCAAAAACGTTGTTGGGTCGATTGATCGATTCGAGGCCTTTGTACGTATCGTTGTACGATCCTTCGAGAGGCGTTTGTAAAAAAGAAAAAAAGAAGAAGAAGAGAAATATCGTTGATTCGTGGTAAGAAATTTTTGCCCTCGCCCGGGCTGGCTCTCTTATAATAACGTTTCGATCAATCAGCCTCTCGTGTTTCCCTCCTCCTCCTCCTCCTCCTCCTCCCTCCCCCCCGTCCCCGTTGATTTACCCCCGCAGTCGCGCGAGATCTCTGAATTTCTGTCCTCTAGGCAGCGCGTGGTTGCATCCATTATTGTCAATTAAGAACGGAATCAACGGCGAATAATTTTTCCAGTCGTTCCTTCAGTCGCAATCTTTTTCGTGAACTTGTCGCGTCTGTGAATCCTCCCTCTTCCCGATTTTTTCACCGTGGAAAAAAGAAAGAAAGAAAGAAAGAAAGGGGAAAAAAAAACAACGGGCTACGAACCGGGCAATCGTCCAGAGGACACGAAAATTTGAACGGAAAATTGTCTTTCTTCTAAATTGACTGACTGGGGTGATAAATTTTCCGTGGCAAGAGTCACACGAATATGGGGAATAGAAAGTGGAGATACGGGAGGGAGAGCCTTTGACTTAATTATTAATCGTGCGACTCGCAGGTTATTTATATAGTGAGAACACCATTCAGCGAAACTGATCGAGAGAATGGGGATGCGTGCGCGAGTTTGTACGCTGAGCGGGTTTTATTTATGGGTGTGGAATCATTTTGTTGAGAACGAGTGCGAGAAAGCGAGAATGAGAGGAGAAGAGGTGAAAATTTTTGGCGCAACGTTTCGCGATAGCGCGATAAAAAAAATTCCATTTGTTCATTCGCGACCACCCGGGACCTTGGGCGGTGGGATAAAAAAAAAAGTTCGCGGGTGGTCGGATCGATTTTTAAAAGAGTACAGTACCGGGGGAATGAATAATAATTAATAATAATATTAATAATACTAATAATAATAACGATATTGCATTAATACCGAAGGTATATTATTGCCGATAATTATATTGTAACGACACGAGAATGATATTATATAATACTCTTTATAAACGCAGGAGGAGATGATTATTATGTAACGCGGTGAAATATTGAGGATTACGGAGTGAACTGAAAACGAGAGAGAGAGAGATCGATACGCAAGACCGAGAGAATGAAAGATGAGAGAATGAGAGGGAGAGATTGGGATCTCGAGAGACTGAGAGGAATGGAAGGAAGGGATGGAAGAGTGGTAAAGTAGTTTTTTTCGCAGTAGGTTGACGATAGAGACACGGCACGTCTAATATTAACGAACAAAAAAAAATAAATAAATAAATAATAAATAATAATAATAATAATAATAATTAAAAAAAGTAAAGTAAAAAAAAAAAAATATCATAACGCGAAAAAAAGGTACAGTAGTGATTTACTATCGGCTGACACGTAGTGTGAATGCTGAAATAGGAGAAGCATGCTGGCAACGAGTGCTTTTGTGGATTCCGGATAGACGGGATGTTGGAGAGGAGGAAGGAACAGGAAAGGATGATCGGTTTCGGCTCGATTTCGCGATCTTCCGAGAACGAAGATCGACGTAATTACATGAAAATATAACGTATAAAAGTATAACAATTGGCAGAAACGATTTTAATTTGAACGAGAAGGATTTCCTTCGAATTATCGTTCGTCGTCGGGCGACGATTGCTGAAGACGGCGGTCATCGTGGTCGCGTTTCGCGATACTTTCTTTCCTCGAGACGAGAATTCTTCCCAGTAGGCGTAGTAGTATAACGAGGATGAATGAAAACGCGAGGGAAAGAGGGATTCGTTTCCATTACCGTATTGCGTCTGTTATGCCTGACATAGTTCGCTATTAAGAAGAGGAAGAAGGCGAGGCATTCTTTATTAAGAAAAGAGGGAAAATGAATATGTGGGAAGGAAGGAAGGAAGGAAGGAAGGAGCGAAGACGAGCCGAAGCAGGAAAGATCGAGCGCGGAGGAATGGAAGAGAGAGAGAGAGAGAGAGAACGTGGATTATTGCGAGAGAAAAAGAGAAATGAGATGAAGTGAGAGAGAGAGAGCGAGCGAATGGGAGAATGAGAGAGAAGAGTAAGAGGGTGGCGAGCGAGGGAGAGAAAATGAAGAGGAGCGATTGTAGATTCGGAAAGTCACTTAGCCAGCAGACTGCTGTTCATAGTGCCCTGTTATAGTGGGTTCCCTAGGCAGAGCGGCAGAGACGCGATTAAAAAGCGAAAACAAGAGAGGCGGACAAGAGGGAGAGGCGGAAGAGAATCAAGTTGTTGGGGAAAGAGTGCGTGAGCGAGGAACGAAATGTCGGGAATCGGATGAAATAGAAGCGCGTGGCATATCGACCATCGGATACGAGACTTTTCTATTTTTTTTTTCTCTAAACAATTTCGATCGAACACGCAATCGCGACAACACAACGACTATTATCCGTATTATTAATCGTGACAAACTCGTCGCAAGTTTTTTAATCACGATCGAGGTTTCCATCCCCGTTTTCGACCGACTTTTCCCCGTCGACGATTCTTCCGACCTATTTTTTTTTTTTTTTTTCCTTCTCCAAATCCGAATTTCCAAAAAAGATTGATCGCAAGGAAAGGAATCCCTGTACCGTTTCGATGCTCGAGAAAAACAAATATGTGAAAGAAACGAGTATAATTTTCTTTTTTTTTTTTTTTTTCATTCAACGAATCTCGGTTTCGCGTAATGTAACAATATATGATTTATAAAGATGTATTGTTGAATATTACGATTATTCACGATTAACACGACGACAACACCGTTTACTGTTATCACTGCTATCGCGTTGAAAGAGGGATAAATAAAGCTCCGTCGTCGGATGGTTGGGTTTCGATGATCGATCCGGTATTCCGGGATATCCACTTGACCGCATATACTATTCGCGAATCGATCGGGGGCGGGGATGGAATATTCGAATCGTGGACAAAAGCTCTCTACGCTCGAGCCACTCGAGGTTTAATCAGGTTTGAAGGAAAGAAAGAAGGAAAGAAAGAATCGTAGCTTGGTATATATATATATACATATATATATATATATAACGAGTAGTACTCCGCTCTCTGCCCACGGGACCCTGATCTATTTTTCAGAATACGCTATTGTGATTATTACTATATGATAACATTTAAAGAAGAAAAAAAAAAAAAACACTAAAATCACAAAAAACACCTTGTACTATTGTTTATTATACGATTCTGACGATGATTATTTATAATGTTAATAATCTATATTAACGATAATTACCGCATTATACCATTATTATATTTAGTACTATTTAGAGAGTGAGGCTGCTACTATATTAATGAATTAAGTACTAAGTAACGGATTAAGTAATTCATTAGACTTTATATATAAATATATAAATATTACTAAACATACTCTTCGCGTCAAACTGCGTTTATCGGTTTTCTCTTCGTATACACGTTGATTTCCTATACATATACGAAATATATATATAAATATATAAATATAAATATACATAAAGTATTGAATAATCACACAGTACGACTGCCTCTGACTCGATTTTATTTTCCGGGCGCTTGTTCAGTCAGCGTTACGAAACGTTCTTTCGTTTTACCCATTTACATTCGACGACTACGTTATTTTATATATCATAATAGACATAGACTGTACCACGAAATATTAAGTAAAAATAAATTTGATTAGGTAATAAAACAACGGCGTCTTCTTCTTCTTCTCGTCAATTCCTTCTCTTCGTCGATTCTTATATCCTCCTTTTCCCTTAAGATGGGATCAAGGAAACGTAGAAAGGTAAGGAAGGACTTACGCTACGCAAAAGTTTGAAATCGTTAGGGAGGAAAAAAAATTTTTGCAAATTAAGAAAGTTTTAATTCGACTTTCTTCTTAAAAATTATTCGATTCGAACATGCGACGATACAAATCATCTATTTCAAACTTTTGTGAACAATGTATAATGAAATAAATGAACGCACACAGAGAATTTTCCATTTTTATCCACCTTTATTTAATCGTAGCATATACTATTTCAAAGATTCGTAAGTACGATGTAGATAAAAAAGTACAAATATTTACAAAATATTGTAAAAAAGAAATCGATTACAAAACGCCTAGGGATATGAAAAACGTCGTGTAAAAATTGGATCTTGAGTTCGCTGCTCGCTTACACTTTTCTCACCGTGTATGACTAGACATTAGACGTAATTAATAGGTCGCTTCTTCGTTAAAAATTACTGGCGCAGCGTTTGTTCGGTGACGGCGTGTCAACCACGTCAATCCCTCGTCTTGTCGTCTAAACCGAAAATCATCGAAGTGAAGACACGAGTCCTTAAAAAAAAATTAATTAAATTGCGCAATACATTATATATATATATATCTTACTTATTGAATTGACAACGAGAAAATCGTGTTATTACATTTAGGCGTGTTCCCGTTTTTATTTTAAATTGCAAAAAAAGAAAAAAAAAGAAACGCAGAAGACAAACGTTCATAGAACGAATTTTCTCGAGAGACGAGGAGAAATGTCGACGGGTCGACGAATCCGGGAAATTCGAGATCGGCGAATGATATCAGCATCGGTTAGATCCGTGATAACTCGACTATAATTGGCCTTGCAACGATTACGAACCGCCAGTCAAGTTGCTGCAAGGTATGTTCCTAACGTACTTTCGTTTATATTACAAGAATATTTTCTTGGCGTATACTGCGAACATTTAGGAAGCATTTGAAAATTCAGGCCGGACGCTTTGCGAGCGCAATCGCGAACGTTGTCGCTGATCGATCGATCGATTTCTTTCGTCCAATTATTTCGAGATCGAACAGGTTTCGATTGTATATTAAGAAGGGGAAAAAAGTAAGTTTTTCTGACAAATTTTATCCCCCGACATTTCAAACGTTAGAAAATTCCAAAGAGCACACTCCAGAAGATGATTTTTCAAAGTAAAATGCAAATTTTTTATCTCGAGGATGGGAAAATTTAAAAAATTTCCCTGAATCTTAATTTCAGAATTCAGTTTGTGAAAATGCTATACATGAATTTTTGTTCAAATGGAACATTTATATCTTTAAAGATGTGTTGCAAAATGTAACAAAAAAAAATACAATGTAATCTCAATTTAAATTCGAGAATCTATATATTGAAAAAGAGCGTGCGAAATGAAAATATATAAAAATACAAAAATCGACGACAATGTTCGAGACGCCCTTGCAAAATTATGATTTACGTAGGCACGGGGAAAAACATCTCCCCTCCCCCTCCTTCTTTCCTACATACAAATATCTTCGATGCGACGAGGGTGCATTAAATTAGGGAATGGTCGTATTCGCTATGATTATGTGAACGTTTAACATTACAGTGATTACTCATTGGCAGTGTTTATCTTACTGTCTCGTACATCTATATGCGTATATGATACATAATATACTTTATATTGCGTGAAACGTATACAGAGCTGAGGATAATTCGAATACTGATCAATATTTTTCTCTCTCGCTCTCTCTCTCTTTCTCTCGTATCTCGAGCCAGTATCGATAGATGAATCGAAGAGGTCGGTACATTATTCTCGATGTGACAAAATTTAAGACAGGCAGCTCTGTATTTGCACGCGATCTTTTGCGCGAATTATTATTATTAATATTATTATTATTATTATTGTTATTATTGTTATTATTATTATTATAATTATTATTATGATAATCATCGTAGTATCCGAAATAGCACATATATCCTAAGGGCATAGGATACATCTGAGAATAAAATAAAATTCTCGAGGGATATACTTTCTTCGCAATTGGATGTACATTGAAAAGTCGATGGTAAAATGCTTCTTCAACATCGATGTCCAAATATTCGAAAGAAATATCCTCAGAGATTAATTTCTATCTCTCTCCAATGTATCCTCACCCTGATGCGATCAAATATTCATTTCTGTGAATTGTGTGAAACCGTGATATCTATAATTCTTTTTTTTAATCCTGTAAAAGAGAAAAAAGAAAACTTGTTCGAGCGGTTCGTGAACGCTCTTTGTACCCTTTCGAATCATTCGTTCCTTCGAAATTGAGAAATAACAGAGAAAACGGAGACCGAAACGTTAATATAATAAAATCGTTGGATATTGTTCGAAAATCAAATCTTCGAAAGATCGATTCTTCGACGAAAGAAAAAAATGAAAAAGAAACGGAACGTTCTGAAGGTGAATTTTGTTGGCACGAATTTCGCGATGCGCGTTCAAAACGACGCAAACTTTTTATTCGATATGTTCACGAGAAAGGCAAAGTCAGATTCTTGATCCTTGATCTTAGAATTTTTTTCGTAAAGTCATTCTTATCCTTCTTATTCTTATTTAATATATCGATAAGCACGCAAACATTTCCCCATCGAAGAAAAATGAAACAAGAAACAATGAGAACGGTAGCGTTGCGATCCTCTTTTAAGTATCTATCTCTCTATCTCTCTTTCTCTCTTCCTTTCTCTCTCTCTCTCTCTCTCTCTCTTTTTATATATATATATTTATATTTATATATATGAAAAATGAAAAACTCGAATCTCGCAATTGTGTTACTTAACGAGCAAACTTAAGCTTACACGGTATGTACAAGGCTGTTTCATTCTTTTTCATCTTGTTCGAGTCGACATCGAGTTCCTCCCTATTTCCCTCCCCCTTTTCTTATCATCTCGTGCGATAGACACACAAGATGATGACCCCACGATTCTAGCCCACTCGAAACACCGACGAGTTCGATATATATTCGAGAATACGGATATATACGCGACATAACATTGCTCATCTAATCAATCTTATCCCCTGTTACGCACACGTTATATGTATAATATTTATATATTATGTACGTGTCTCTCACACAGACGCCGAGTGTACGCTATAAATAATCCTTAAGCCTTAAACGGGAATACAATTGTGTATAAGAAGGGTGTGTGTGAATTAGGCGGGATATAAAAATCGTCGTCGTTCGTTCAACGTTGATATGGTCGTGGTACTTTCTTGTTGTTGCATTCACACTTCGTAGCTTGATTAGATTTTCGTGTCGATGAGAAGAAACGACAATAGTAGCAATAACCTTACGAATATATTCGATGTGCTGTGATCGATATAACTATCGTTTACACTGATATCTGAATATACTAAATATTGCAGTTATTACAGTCGTTATAATATTTGTAGCGTGTACGGGATCGTACGTATCCTTAATTAAATCCTGACAGTTGGCAGTCATCAGCGGATCCTTTTTCTCTTTATCTTTCTCCTTTTTGCGAGAAATAAATTATATATCCTTATCGACCTAATGGACGCGAGAGAATACCGCGAACACGAGTAACGATCGGGCGGAAAGATGATCGTTCAGGGATCGATCAGAGGATGTAATGGATCCGCGCGATTATTATCCCCTGTCGCGGTATCCTTGGATTTAGAGCCTCGTGGCGTCGTCGATCAAATCTAGAGGCAACTGTCGACGACAATTTCACCTATTTTCGAGACGACCTCGTCGAAAGTCGGTCTCTCCCTTGGGTCGTTGGCCCAACATTGAGCTTGAAGTTCTTGCAAAGAGGGCGGCGCCGCTTTGTGCGGCTTCCACGCGAGGGTTTGAGTCTTGAGCGCGGCCAACACCGACTCGTCGTTCATCTTGTTGAACGGCAACTCACCCTGATGGAACATCTCCCATACGAGGCAAGAGAACGAGTACACGTCGCTCTTGGTCGAATATTCGTCCTCGTAGACGGCCTCGTACGGCAACCATCTCAATGGGATCACTTGGTTTCGATGCTTGGTGTATTCCTGTTGATACGGTTCTTTGGTCATGCACGGCAACGAGATTTTGATGGTCAGGTTGCTAGCGATCAAACAGTTTCGAGCTGCTATGTCCTTGTGGACGAGGCGGGTGTCCGCGAGATGCTTCAACCCTTTCGCCGCCTGGTTGGACAGGGAGAGGATCTGCGCGACGGACAGTTGGGGCGCCCGCGGTGCTTTCGACTCGTGGGTGGGGCTCGAGGTGTTGTCCTTGCGCGAGGCGATCAGGAATTGCTTCAGATCGCCCCAATCGGTGTACTCGAGGATCATGTAGTCAGGCTCCTCCTCGCGACACAGACCGATCAGTTTCACCACGTTCTCGTGATTCAACTTGTGGAGAAGATCCAGGTGGCGCTTGAACTCTTGGAGGGCGGTCTCGTCCTTGGTGTTGATCAAACTCTTCACCATAACCAGGCTCTCTTTGTCGCCGTCCACCTGATACTTGGTCGAGTACACCTCGCCGAATTCGCCCCTGCCAAGCGGCTTCAATTCTTTCAAATTGCTACGGGACACGGCTATCTTGTCGTAATTCGACTTGGATTTCTTCGACTGGTTGCTGCTCTGACTCTGGGCCGTGTCCGCACCGTCGCTCTTATTGTGGGAAGAGTCGCGATTCTCCTTTTTCTTGTTGGCCGTCGAGTTCATCTTGCTGGAGCTGGTCTCTTTCAGCTCGGTCTGTTCCTCCTGGACCTCTCCGTTCTCCAGTTTTTCTGCGCGATCATGAACACATGCGATTATTTACGACGGTCTGAAACGGTTTCGTTGAGCGATCGGAGGAGATAGATACCTTCTGCCTGCTCTTGGAGATATTGCTGCTTCCTGCGACGGCGACGGTAACGACAGTACAGCATCAGGCCCACGACCAACACCATGTAGGCGGCGGCCGCGCTCAAAGTGATCGTGATCGTCTTCGTCATCATAGAACCGTTGTCCCCCACTTCCAAATCCATGTCGAATCTGTACGTGTCGCCGGCTGTGGAAGACAGATGGTTGACTCGTTCGTCGACCGATGTATCTCCATACATGCACGTATCCCCGAGAGAAACGTAAGTAATCCTTCTAAGGGAAGGTAGAGGATGGCAAACTTACCTTTCACGTTCAACTGAACTTCTTCCCTCTTCAAGCCGCCGCTATTCCCGGCCGTGCATCCGTACTTCCCCTCGTCGCTCATGTACACTTCCTTTATGTACAAACTTCCGTTCCCGAGCACCTCGAATCGGGAATTATTCAGATTGTTCATTCGAGAGTCCCTGTCCCATTGGATGGTCGGTTTGGGGTCACCTTCCGCCGCGCAGTGCAGCATCACCGGGTATCCCTCGATCGCCTCCGTCGGATTTTGCGGTTGGATGGTAAACTTTGGCGCAACTGGAACGAATCGAGCGATATCGATAGAGATCCAGGCTGGAAGATTCAGAAGAGGAATAGAGAAAGAGAGAGACGCTTACTGACTACGTCGATACTGATCGTGTGGTTGATCGATCCTTGGGCGTTGCTGGCTATGCACGTGTATCGACCCTTGTCTTCCTCGAGAACTCCATTGAAATGAAGAGTTCCATTGATATCTTGCACGTGCTTGGGGAATTCTTCGCCTGACCCCTCTTTGATCCACTTCACCGTGGGATTAGTGGCGCCCTGAGACTTGCAAGGCACTTTGGCCGTGGAGCCGAGCTCCAGCCGCTTGTCCACCGGTTGCGGGGAGAACTTGAGCTTCTCCTCGACGGTGAGGCCGGCTCGTTCCGAAAATATCGGCGGGAAGCCTTTCGTGGTTATCTCGCACGCGTAGCCGCCCTTGTCGGACAGGTCGGCGCTCTTCAAGTGCAGGGTCACGTTGCCGTGGTGATCGGTTACCCGGTGCCTGGTCGGGCCGCCGCTCTCCTTCAGAGGCTCCCCGTCTTTCAGCCAACGAACGTGGGTCACAGGCGCGTCCATGCCGGAATAGGAGCACGTCATCGTCACGGAATCTCCTTCCATCACGCTTAGATTCTCTGGCGAGCTTATCAACGTCGGCGGAGCTGAAGGAGAGAAACGATTATCCTCCTCGTTTTATCATCCTACGTTCCTAATAATATATATTTTTTCCAATAAAAAAAAGAGGAAACAAGAAATTTTTCATCCGATACAATTGTTATTACGACAGTAACGGCTCAGTATTCTTACTGGAGATGACCACTTGGGCGGAAATATCGGTCTCCCCGGCCATGTTCTCGGCTACGCAAGTGTAATTGCCGTCATCCTCGCCCATCCTCGCCTTGGCGACGATAAGCGTGTTATCCTGGACGCGCACAGGGCCGGAGTCGCTTATAATGTGCCCCTTGGGATCCCTCCAATAGACTCTGGGAGGCGGGAGGCCGGATGGTTCCAAACAGCTGACTTGCAACTCCTGCTCCTCGCCAACCACGGCCACTTGGCTCGACAACAGGGGTTCGAACGAGGCCGCGGAAAGGTTCATCAAATCTGAGACACGCGATTTATCGTCCACATCCGTTTACTCACATTCATATACTGAAAATTCAAATTATCCCTTACAAGCTATTTGAAGATCGACCGTGTAGCTGATGGTGCTCTCTCCCCGATCCCCGTGACAGGAATAGAATCCTTGATCCCTGTGCTCGGCTGATCGTATGACCAACGTGCCGTTCTCGAACACGGTCCTCTCGTCGTCGGTCTCGAGCGGCCCCATGTCCTTGAAGAACCACTGGACGGAGTCAGCATCCTCGAACACGCAGTGGAGAACGGCAGGCTCGCCCCTCTTCGCGATCAAGTCCCTTGGAACGACTTTGACCGAGGCGGTCTCGTTGCTCGAGACGATCAGAGGGAAACTTTCCATTTTCGGAGAGGATCCGGCGTCGTTCTTGGCGAGGCAGTTGTACATGCCGCTGTCCTCGGCCACGGCTCGGTGCACGTGCAGCTTCTTCTTCTTGATCTCGATCCGATCGCTCCTCGCCACCGGCTCGCGGTTCCTGCGAACGAATAAATTCATCCGCCGATGAACGATTCAGCCTTCCCTCGGAAGGGAATCGAAGGACGAGGAAGGAAGATGGTTTGTGGATGGATTTTTTCATCGATGGAAGGGGAGAGGGAGAGGAATCTCGTCGAGATGTCGACGCGAGGGAAGGGTTGCGAGCTCGCAAGGGCGAGGTGAAAAGCTGGCGTAGGGACGGAGAGAGAGGGTGAAAGGAAAATGTCGCTTGATAATTCAAGGGTAGTTGCGTAAACGACGGGTGTCAGTTACGCGACGCGAGATTGAAGTTCAGTGGAGAGGAGTTGGCTCGGAGGCCTCCCGAGCCTCGCTCCGCGTATTATCGGCCTGTTATTTCCGCGATGGCGGCACGGTTAAATAAACGTGCAAGTTATGTAACGAACCTGAACCACTCGTACTTGATGTCCCCGGAGCCGTCGACGTGACATCGAAGTTCAATCTCGCCTCCCACGCGGATCGCTGAGGGTAGCTTGGGCTGCTGGAGTTGCACGCTCGCCTCGCTGATCCCTGGAAACAGAAATTGTGCGCGAATCGATCAGGGGGCCGCTCGCCGAATAATTTAACCGTTTCCAACGCCGACCGTTTTCTTCCTCGTTTTACGCATGCAAATTTCATTCGATATCGGTAAATACTTTTAGAGGAGGGGAGGGGGTGATTTCGATTCCTTCCTACTCACGACGCGGTTTGTATCGACCATCCTCCTCCTCCTCCTCCTTCTCTCTTCGCGGAAAGGAGGAGCGGAGAAGGGGCGAAAGCTCGAGCGGTGGTAAACAGCGATGGACCAGCGGCATGGTGAAGAGCCGGCGGCATCTCAGTTCGTGGATCGGGAGGAATCATTTTCAAGAGCAAGGTCGTTTGTGGAGCACAAAAAGCGGGGAACTGAGAGGGAGGAGAGAAAGGGAAAAAAGGGTATCGAGTAAGTGCGCCCTTTCCTCGAAAAAGAAAAAAAAAAAAGAGAGAAAAAGAAAAGAAAACGTCGTGAGCGAGAAAGGCAAGCCTCCTCTCGGTGGTTCATGAATCCTTAAAACGCGAGTGAAGTTATTTGCCGACGTCTTTCAACAAAGTCTGGGTAAATTAAGAAAAAAAGAGGAGGAGGAGGACGGCTCGAAGCGTTTGTTCCGCGCAAACCGGAGGACATCGCCGAAAGTCGATGTCGGGGAGGGAGGAGGAGGAGAAGGAACTCTTTTCTTCTCCTCCTTCTTCGTCTTCTTCTTCTTTTTCTTATCCGTCCCCTTTCCTTTTTTCTTCGAGGACCTTCTCGTCGTCGTCCTCGTCCTCGTCGTCTAGAGGACGAGTCCTGTCGCGGATACGAACGGGACGGATCGAAGGAAGATACGTGGCAAAAAAGAAGGGAAGGGGGAGAAGGGAAAAACAAGGATTCGAGGAGGAAAGAGACGCGGATGGATTCGATCGGACTCGTTTTATTCGATTCGATTAAATTTCTAAGTTCCTCGCCCAAATTTCCGACTTTTGAACAGGAGAATATGATAACTAAAGAGGTGGCACGAAAAATTCTTAGACAGAGGCGCAGGTCTTAAGTTCCTCGCTCAAATTTCCGACTTTTGAACAGGAGAATATGATATGTAAAGAGGTGGCACGAAAAATTTTTAGACAGAGGCGCAGGTTTCTAAGTTCCTCGCCCAAATTTCCGACTTTTGAACAGGAGAATATGATATGTAAAGAGGTGGCACGAAAAATTTTTAGACAGAGGCGCAGGTTTCTAAGTTCCTCGCCCAAATTTCCGACTTTTGAACAGGAGAATATGATAACTAAAGAGGTGGCACGAAAAATTCTTAGACAGAGGCGCAGGTTTCTAAGTTCCTCGCCCAAATTTCCGACTTTGAACAGGAGAATATGATATGTAAAGAGGTGGCACGAAAAATTTTTAGACAGTGTGCCTGTGATCGATATAACTATCGTTTACACTGATATCTGAATATACTAAATATTGCAGTTATTACAGTCGTTATAATATTTGTAGCGTGTACGGGATCGTACGTATTCTTAATTAAATCCTGACAGTTGGCAGTCATCAGCGGATCCTTTTTCTCTTTATTCTTCTCCTTTTTGCGAGAAATAAATTATATATCCTTATCGACCTAATGGACGCGAGAGAATACGCGAACACGAGTAACGACGGGCGAAAGATGATCGTTCAGGGATCGATCAGAGGATGTAATGGATCCGCGCGATTATTATCCCCTGTCGCGGTATCCTTGGATTTAGAGCCTCGTGGCGTCGTCGATCAAATCTAGAGGCAACTGTCGACGACAATTTCACCTATTTTCGAGACGACCTCGTCGAAAGTCGGTCTCTCCCTTGTGGTCGTTGGCCCAACATTGAGCTTGAAGTTCTTGCAAAGAGGGCGGCGCCGCTTTGTGCGGCTTCCACGCGGGTTTGAGTCTTGAGCGCGGCCAACACCGACTCGTCGTTCATCTTGTTGAACGGCAACTCACCCTGATGGACATCTCCCATACGAGGCAAGAGAACGAGTACACGTCGCTCTTGGTCGAATATTCGTCCTCGTAGACGGCCTCGTACGGCAACCATCTCAATGGGATCACTTGGTTTCGATGCTTGGTGTATTCCTGTTGATACGGTTCTTTGGTCATGCACGGCAACGAGATTTTGATGGTCAGGTTGCTAGCGATCAAACAGTTTCGAGCTGCTATGTCCTTGTGGACGAGGCGGGTGTCCGCGAGATGCTTCAACCCTTTCGCCGCCTGGTTGGACAGGGAGAGGATCTGCGCGACGGACAGTTGGGGCGCCCGCGGTGCTTTCGACTCGTGGGTGGGGCTCGAGGTGTTGTCCTTGCGCGAGGCGATCAGGAATTGCTTCAATCGCCCCAATCGGTGTACTCGAGGATCATGTAGTCAGGCTCCTCCTCGCGACACAGACCGATCAGTTTCACCACGTTCTCGTGATTCAACTTGTGGAGAAGATCCAGGTGGCGCTTGAACTCTTGGAGGGCGGTCTCGTCCTTGGTGTTGATCAAACTCTTCACCATAACCAGGCTCTCTTTGTCGCCGTCCACCTGATACTTGGTCGAGTACACCTCGCCGAATTCGCCCCTGCCAAGCGGCTTCAATTCTTTCAAATTGCTACGGGACACGGCTATCTTGTCGTAATTCGACTTGGATTTCTTCGACTGGTTGCTGCTCTGACTCTGGGCCGTGTCCGCACCGTCGCTCTTATTGTGGGAAGAGTCGCGATTCTCCTTTTTCTTGTTGGCCGTCGAGTTCATCTTGCTGGCGAGCTGCGTCTTTCAGCTCGGTCTGTTCCTCCTGGACCTCTCCGTTCTCCAGTTTTTCTGCGCGATCATGAACACATGCGATTATTTACGACGGTCTGAAACGGTTTCGTTGAGCGATCGGAGGAGATAGATACCTTCTGCCTGCTCTTGGAGATATTGCTGCTTCCTGCGACGGCGACGGTAACGACAGTACAGCATCAGGCCCACGACCAACACCATGTAGGCGGCGGCCGCGCTCAAAGTGATCGTGATCGTCTTCGTCATCATAGAACCGTTGTCCCCCACTTCCAAATCCATGTCGAATCTGTACGTGTCGCCGGCTGTGGAAGACAGATGGTTGACTCGTTCGTCGACCGATGTATCTCCATACATGCACGTATCCCCGAGAGAAACGTAAGTAATCCTTCTAAGGGAAGGTAGAGGATGGCAAACTTACCTTTCACGTTCAACTGAACTTCTTCCCTCTTCAAGCCGCCGCTATTCCCGGCCGTGCATCCGTACTTCCCTCGTCGCTCATGTACACTTCCTTTATGTACAAACTTCCGTTCCCGAGCACCTCGAATCGGGAATTATTCAGATTGTTCATTCGAGAGTCCCTGTCCCATTGGATGGTCGGTTTGGGGTCACCTTCCGCCGCGCAGTGCAGCATCACCGGGTATCCCTCGATCGCCTCCGTCGGATTTTGCGGTTGGATGGTAAACTTTGGCGCAACTGGAACGAATCGAGCGATATCGATAGAGATCCAGGCTGGAAGATTCAGAAGAGGAATAGAGAAAGAGAGAGACGCTTACTGACTACGTCGATACTGATCGTGTGGTTGATCGATCCTTGGGCGTTGCTGGCTATGCACGTGTATCGACCCTTGTCTTCCTCGAGAACTCCATTGAAATGAAGAGTTCCATTGATATCTTGCACGTGCTTGGGGAATTCTTCGCCTGACCCCTCTTTGATCCACTTCACCGTGGGATTA
Organism: Apis mellifera; assembly: GCF_003254395.2. Classification (NCBI taxonomy): domain Eukaryota; kingdom Metazoa; phylum Arthropoda; class Insecta; order Hymenoptera; family Apidae; genus Apis; species Apis mellifera. Next base: position 19,973,262 of record NC_037638.1, read on the forward strand.
GTGGCGCCCTGAGACTTGCAAGGCACTTTGGCCGTGGAGCCGAGCTCCAGCCGCTTGTCCACCGGTTGCGGGAGAACTTGAGCTTCTCCTCGACGGTGAGGCCGGCTCGTTCCGAAAATATCGGCGGGAAGCCTTTCGTGGTTATCTCGCACGCGTAGCCGCCTTGTCGGACAGGTCGGCGCTCTTCAAGTGCAGGGTCACGTTGCCGTGGTGATCGGTAGAGATTGGACAAGAGAATATGATATCTGAAAGAGGTGGCACGAAAAATTTTAGACAGAGGCGCAGATTTCTAAGTTCCTCGCCCAAATTTCCGACTTTTGAACAGGAGAATATGATAACTAAAGAAGGTGGCACGAAAAAATTCTTAAAGAGAAAAACAGAGGCGCAAAAAAGGTTTTCTAAGTTCCTCGCAAAATTTCCGACTTTTGAACAGGATAATATGATATGTAAGGAGGTGGCACGAAAAATTTTAGACAGAGGCGAAGATTTCTAATTTCCTCGCCCAAATTTCCGACTTTTGAACGGAGAATATGATATGTAAAGAGGTGGCACGAAAAATTTTTAGACAGAGGCGCAGGTTTCTAAGTTCCTCGCCCAAATTTCCGACTTTTGAACAGGAGAATATGATATGTAAGAGGTGGCACGAAAAATTCCGAGAACAGAGGCGATTTCTAAGTTTCTCGCCAATTTCGACTTTTGAACAGGAGAATATGATATGTAAGAGGTGGCACGAAAATTTTAGACAGAGGCGCAGATTTCTAAGTTTCTCGCCCAAATTTCCGACTTTTGAACAGGAGAATATGATATTAAAGAGGTGGCACGAAAAATTCCGAGACAGAGGGAAAGATTTCTAAGTTTCCTCGCCCAAATTTCCGACTTTTGAAACAGGAGAATATGATATGTAAAGAGGTGGCACGAAAAATTTGTAGACAGAGGCGCAGGATTTCTAAGTTCTCGCCCAAATTTCCGACTTTTGAACAGGAGAATATGATATGTAAAGAGGTGGCACGAAAAATTCCGAGACAGAGGCGCAGGTTTCTAAGTTTCTCGCCCAAATTTCCGACTTTTGAACAGGAGAATATGATATCTGAAGAGGTGGCACGAAAAATTTTTAGACAGAGGCGCAGATTTCTAAGTTCCTCGCCCAAATTTCCGACTTTTGAACAGGAGAATATGATAACTAAAGAGGTGGCACGAAAAATTCTTAGACAGAGGAGAAGATTTCTAAGTTCCTCGCTCAAATTTCCGACTTTTGAACAGGAGAATATGATATGTAAAGAGGTGGCACGAAAAATTTTTAGACAGAGGCGCAGGTTTCTAAGTTCCTCGCCAAATTTCCGACTTTTGAACAGGAGAATATGATATCTAAAGGAGGTGGCACGAAAAATTTTTAGACAGAGGCGCAGATTTCTAAGTTCTCGTCCCCAAATTTCCGACTTTTGAACAGGAGAATATGATATGTAAAGAGGTGGCACGAAAAATTTTAGACAGAGGCGCAGGTTTCTAAGTTCCTCGCCCAAATTTCCGACTTTTGAACAGGAGAATATGATATCTAAAGAGGTGGCACGAAAAATTCTTAGACAGAGGCGCAGGTTTCTAAGTTTCCTCGCCAAATTTCCGACTTTTGGAACAGGAGAATATGATATGTAAGGAGGTGGCACGAAAAAATTTTTAGACAGAGGCCAGGTTTCTAGTTCCTCGCCCAAATTTCCGACTTTTTGAACAGGAGAATATGATATGTAAAGAGGTGGCACGAAAAATTTCGAGACAGAGGCGCAGATTTCTAAGTTTCCTCGCCCAAATTTCCGACTTTTGAACAGGAGAATATGATATGTAAAGAGGTGGCACGAAAAATTCCGAGACAGAGGCAAAGATTTCTAAGTTCCTCGCCCAAATTTCCGACTTTTGAACAGGAGAATATGATATGTAAAGAGGTGGCACGAAAAATTCGAGACAGAGGCGCAGGTTTCTAAGTTTCTCGCCCAAATTTCCGACTTTTGAACAGGAGAATATGATATGTAAAGAGGTGGCACGAAAAATTCGAGACAGAGGCGCAGGTTTCTAAGTTTCTCGCCAAATTTCCGACTTTTGAACAGGAGAATATGAATGTAAAGAGGTGGCACGAAAAATTCCGAGACAGAGGCGCAGATTTCTAAGTTTCTCGCCCAAATTTCCGACTTTTGAACAGGAGAATATGATATGTAAAGAGGTGGCACGAAAAATTCCGAGACAGAGGCGAAGATTTCTAAGTTTCTCGCCCAAATTTCCGACTTTGAACAGGAGAATATGATATGTAAAGAGGTGGCACGAAAAATTCCGAGACAGAGGCGCAGGTTTCTAAGTTTCTCGCCCAAATTTCCGACTTTTGAACAGGAGAATATGATATGTAAAGAGGTGGCACGAAAAATTCGAGACAGAGGCGCAGGTTTCTAGTTTCCTCGCCCAAATTTCCGACTTTTGAACAGGAGAATATGATATGTAAAGAGGTGGCACGAAAAATTCGAGACAGAGCGCAGATTTCTAAGTTTCTCGCCCAAATTTCCGACTTTGAACAGGAAGAATATGATATGTAAAGAGGTGGCACGAAAAATTCCGAGACAGAGGCGCAGGTTTCTAAGTTTCTCGCCCAAATTTCCGACTTTTGAACAGGAGAATATGATATGTAAAGAGGTGGCACGAAAAATTTTTAGACAGAGGCGCAAGTTTCTAAGTTCCTCGCCCAAATTTCCGACTTTTGAACAGGAGAATATGATATCTGAAGAGGTGGCACGAAAAATTTTTAGACAGAGGCGCAGGTTTCTAAGTTCCTCGCCCAAATTTCCTACTTTTGAACAGGAGAATATGATATGTAAAGAGGTGCACGAAAAATTTTTAGACAGAGGCGCAGGTTTCTAAGTTCCTCGCCCAAATTTCCGACTTTTGAACAGGAGAATATGATATCTAAAGAGGTGGCACGAAAAATTCTTAGACAGAGGCGAAGATTTCTAATTTCCTCGCCCAAATTTCCGACTTTTGAACAGGTGTTGAAACATAGTGTTTATGTTTTATGTTTTTTATGAAAAATGGTTAATTATTTGCTTAATTCATTTATTAATTTATTTGTTTAATTATTGGTTAATTATGTGTTTTTAATTCGTCCTTATTTTTGCTGAAATTAAATAAAGAATATAGCGTTATATGGAGCAATGATCTTTGAATTATCTTAAAAAGAAATGGATGAGGATTTATAGGATATGGGAGGGAAAATAAATACAACAATTTTTATATTAAACAATTTAATCTTTATTTCAAACATTTATATTACAAATAATATACAATTTATATTACAATTGATCTTATATACAATTTATATTACAAACTTATATACAATTATATACAATTTTATGTTACAATTTATATTACAAACTTATATACAATTTATTTTACAAACTTATTACAAAAAAATATGTATTCGTTCATACGGTATTTATCGCGTAAATTAACGAAGGCTTGATTCGTGTCACGGATCAGAGGGTCCGATTAACGATCCGATTAGCAGAGGCAACTTTCGCGCTTTGATTCTGGTTTCCTCGGCGGAGAAGGCCGGTCGCGTACTTTCTTAATGGAGCGTTCGACGAAAGCCGTTTGCACGCTCGATTTCTGTCTTGCAAAGCGCGAACAGGCAGCGCGGAAAGAGTGGCCCCGTCAAAGCGTCGTGGTGAAGACGGAGAGTGTGCGGCCGACGAAAGTGATCTCATCCGGCAGGCGCGCCACTTCGATGTAGCCAACTCGAAAAGGGAGTGTCTTCCTCGTAGTTCTTGGTATAAAATTTCCTCCAACGACTCTTCTGCCCGGCAATGGTTGGCTCTCTTCGCGTGTATGCAATAGGCCTTCAGTCCATCCTTGATTCACAGTGATTCGTAAATTGCGATTCACTCCTCGTAAAATATTCGTCCGATGCATTGTTTAATTTCGTAGCATTATTCTTCTATTGTTCAATCCACTGTGAATGAAATGATCCATGTAATTACAGTGGAAAAATTATTTATTTATTTCTATGTCAATTACAACAATCAGTCACAAAAGTTTTGGTACGTTTATTTTAGGTGTGAATACATTTGGAAACTCTCGAGAGCAACTTAATTATTTTTCGTTAGCGGACACTGCGTTAAGAATAATTATTCGAGAGCAATTGTCACATCTTATTGTATCCACTAACGAGAAATAACTTTCGAAAGCAATCCTCGAGAGTTTTATTCCAATTTTATTGCCAAATATATACGCACCTTTACAAGAAAATTTATCTATTGTAAATTTTAATGAATTTTTATATATGTAGATCATCATGGATTACATATAGATAATATAACATAATAACCTAACTAAAATTTGAATATTTCCATTTAACTCCTACTATTATCGCATTTAAATTAAAAGCGAGAATAATTGCTCCATGTATAATCCATTATGGTCTACATATTCACAAAATTATCGTAATTAGTTTTCGATTATTTGCAATGCCTTTTGTCGATTTAAAAAACAACTAGCTATTCAGCAAATTTGTGTTTTCTTTTAAATTAACAAAAGACACGAAGCACAACAAAGTAACGAACAACGTAACGTTAATTTAATTCGATACTTACGATATGATGCGATCCAAGTGTAATCCATGGCGTAAATAATATCCATCTGAAGGAGAGGAGTTAGATGTACTTTGGGCGCGTGAATAACGATTTTCTCCGAAGAAATGGAAATGTTTGGGCGAGGAAGGCAAGGTGGATCGTTTCGCGAGTTCCTCTGTTCTCATTGGAAAGGCGGACGTATCGACGCGGGAACAATGGCTTACGAGTTGGAGGGGTTTATATGATAATGTAAGGATAGGGCACGAAAAATTTAGACAGAGGCGAAGTTTCTAATTTCCTCGCCCAAATTTCCCGACTTTTGAACAGGAGAATGATATGTAAAGAGGTGGCACGAAAAATTTTTTAGACAGAGGCGCAGGTTTCTAAGTTCCTCGCCCAAATTTCCGACTTTTGAACAGGAGAATATGATATGTAAGGAGGTGGCACGAAAAATTTTTAGACAGAGGCGCAGGTTTCTAAATTCCTCGCCAAATTTCCGACTTTGAACAGGAGAATATGATATCTGAAGAGGTGGCACGAGAAATTTTTAGACAGAGGCGCAATTTCTAAGTTCCTCGCCCAAATTTCCGACTTTTGAACAGGAGAATATGATAACTAAAGAGGTGGCACGAAAAATTCTTAGACAGAGGAGAAGATTTCTAAGTTCCTCGCTCAAATTTCCGACTTTTGAACAGGAGAATATGATATGTAAAGAGGTGGCACGAAAAATTTTTAGACAGAGGCGCAGGTTTCTAAGTTCCTCGCCCAAATTTCCGACTTTTGAACAGGAGAATATGATATGTAAGGAGGTGGCACGAAAAAATTTTTAGACAGAGGCGCAGGTTTCTAAATTCCTCGCCCAAATTTCCGACTTTTGAACAGGAGAATATGATATCTGAAGAGGTGGCACGAAAAATTTTTAGACAGAGGCGCAGATTTCTAAGTTCCTCGCCCAAATTTCCGACTTTTGAACAGGAGAATATGATAACTAAAGAGGTGGCACGAAAAATTCTTAGACAGAGGAGAAGATTTCTAAGTTCCTCGCTCAAATTTCCGACTTTTGAACAGGAGAATATGATATGTAAAGAGGTGGCACGAAAAATTTTTAGACAGAGGCGCAGGTTTCTAAGTTCCTCGCCCAAATTTCCGACTTTTGAACAGGAGAATATGATATCTGAAGAGGTGGCACGAAAAATTTTTAGACAGAGGCGCAGGTTTCTAAGTTCCTCGCCCAAATTTCCGACTTTTGAACAGGAGAATATGATGTGTAAGGAGGTGGCACGAAAAATTTTTAGACAGAGGCGCAGGTTTCTAAGTTCCTCGCCCAAATTTCCGACTTTTGAACAGGAGAATATGATATCTGAAGAGGTGGCACGAAAAATTTTAGACAGAGGCGCAGGTTTCTAAGTTCCACGTCCAAATTTCCGACTTTTGAACAGGAGAATATGATATGTAAGGAGGTGGCACGAAAAATTTTTAGACAGAGGCGCAGGTTTCTAAATTCCTCGCCCAAATTTCCGACTTTTGAACAGGAGAATATGATATCTGAAGAGGTGGCACGAAAAATTTTTAGACAGAGGCGCAGATTTCTAAGTTCCCGCCCAAATTTCCGACTTTTGAACAGGAGAATATGATAACTAAAGAGGTGGCACGAAAAATTCTTAGACAGAGGAGAAGATTTCTAAGTTCCTCTCCAAATTTCCGACTTTTGAACAGGAGAATATGATATGTAAAGAGGTGGCACGAAAAATTCTTAGACAGAGGCGCAGGTTTCTAAGTTCCTCGCTCAAATTTCCGACTTTTGAACAGGAGAATATGATATGTAAAGAGGTGGCACGAAAAATTTTTAGACAGAGGCGCAGGTTTCTAAGTTCCTCGCCCAAATTTCCGACTTTTGAACAGGAGAATATGATATGTAAAGAGGTGGCACGAAAAATTTTTAGACAGAGGCGCAGATTTCTAAGTTCCTCGCCCAAATTTCCGACTTTTGAACAGGAGAATATGATAACTAAAGAGGTGGCACGAAAAATTCTTAGACAGAGGCGCAGGTTTCTAAGTTCCTCGCTCAAATTTCCGACTTTTGAACAGGAGAATATGATATGTAAAGAGGTGGCACGAAAAATTTTTAGACAGAGGCGCAGGTTTCTAAGTTCCTCGCCCAAATTTCCGACTTTTGAACAGGAGAATATGATATGTAAAGAGGTGGCACGAAAAATTTTTAGACAGAGGCGCAGGTTTCTAAGTTCTCGCCCAAATTTCCGACTTTTGAACAGGAGAATATGATATCTGAAGAGGTGGCACGAAAAATTTTAGACAGAGGCGCAGGTTTCTAAGTTCCTCGCCCAAATTTCCGACTTTTGAACAGGAGAATATGATGTGTAAGGAGGTGGCACGAAAAATTTTTAGACAGAGGCGCAGGTTTCTAAGTTCCTCGCCCAAATTTCCGACTTTTGAACAGGAGAATATGATATGTAAAGAGGTGGCACGAAAAATTTTTAGACAGAGGCGCAGGTTTCTAAGTTCCTCGCCCAAATTTCCGACTTTTGAACAGGAGAATATGATATGTAAGGAGGTGGCACGAAAAATTTTTAGACAGAGGCGCAGTTTCTAAATTCCTCGCCCAAATTTCCGACTTTTGAACAGGAGAATATGATATCTGAAGAGGTGGCACGAAAAATTTTTAGACAGAGGCGCAGATTTCTAAGTTCCTCGCCCAAATTTCCGACTTTTGAACAGGAGAATATGATAACTAAAGAGGTGGCACGAAAAATTCTTAGACAGAGGAGAAGATTTCTAAGTTCCTCTCTCAAATTTCCGACTTTTGAACAGGAGAATATGATATGTAAAGAGGTGGCACGAAAAATTTTTAGACAGAGGCGCAGGTTTCTAAGTTCCTCGCCCAAATTTCCGACTTTTGAACAGGAGAATATGATAACTAAAGAGGTGGCACGAAAAATTCTTAGACAGAGGCGCAGGTTTCTAAGTTCCTCGCTCAAATTTCCGACTTTTGAACAGGAGAATATGATATGTAAAGAGGTGGCACGAAAAATTTTTAGACAGAGGCGCAGGTTTCTAAGTTCCTCGCCCAAATTTCCGACTTTTGAACAGGAGAATATGATAACTAAAGAGGTGGCACGAAAAATTCTTAGACAGAGGCGCAGGTTTCTAAGTTCCTCGCCCAAATTTCCGACTTTTGAACAGGATAATATGATATGTAAGGAGGTGGCACGAAAAATTTTTAGACAGAGGCGCAGGTTTCTAAGTTCCTCGCCCAAATTTCCGACTTTTGAACAGGAGAATATGATATGTAAAGAGGTGGCACGAAAAATTTTTAGACAGAGGCGCAGGTTTCTAAGTTCCTCGCCCAAATTTCCGACTTTTGAACAGGAGAATATGATAACTAAAGAGGTGGCACGAAAAATTCTTAGACAGAGGCGCAGGTTTCTAAGTTCCTCGCCCAAATTTCCGACTTTTGAACAGGAGAATATGATATGTAAAGAGGTGGCACGAAAAATTTTTAGACAGAGGCGCAGGTTTCTAAGTTCCTTGCCCAAATTTCCGACTTTTGAACAAGAGAATATGATATCTGAAGAGGTGGCACGAAAAATTTTTAGACAGAGGCGCAGATTTCTAAGTTCCTCGCCCAAATTTCCGACTTTTGAACAGGAGAATATGATAACTAAAGAGGTGGCACGAAAAATTCTTAGACAGAGGCGCAGGTTTCTAAGTTCCTCGTCAAAATTTCCGACTTTTGAACAGGATAATATGATATGTAAGGAGGTGGCACGAAAAATTTTTAGACAGAGGCGAAGATTTCTAATTTCCTCGCCCAAATTTCCGACTTTTGAACAGGAGAATATGATATGTAAAGAGGTGGCACGAAAAATTTTTAGACAGAGGCGCAGGTTTCTAAGTTCCTCGCCCAAATTTCCGACTTTTGAACAGGAGAATATGATATGTAAGGAGGTGGCACGAAAAATTTTTAGACAGAGGCGCAGGTTTCTAAATTCCTCGCCCAAATTTCCGACTTTTGAACAGGAGAATATGATATCTGAAGAGGTGGCACGAGAAATTTTTAGACAGAGGCGCAGATTTCTAAGTTCCTCGCCCAAATTTCCGACTTTTGAACAGGAGAATATGATAACTAAAGAGGTGGCACGAAAAATTCTTAGACAGAGGAGAAGATTTCTAAGTTCCTCGCTCAAATTTCCGACTTTTGAACAGGAGAATATGATATGTAAAGAGGTGGCACGAAAAATTTTTAGACAGAGGCGCAGGTTTCTAAGTTCCTCGCCCAAATTTCCGACTTTTGAACAGGAGAATATGATATGTAAGGAGGTGGCACGAAAAATTTTTAGACAGAGGCGCAGGTTTCTAAATTCCTCGCCCAAATTTCCGACTTTTGAACAGGAGAATATGATATCTGAAGAGGTGGCACGAAAAATTTTTAGACAGAGGCGCAGATTTCTAAGTTCCTCGCCCAAATTTCCGACTTTTGAACAGGAGAATATGATAACTAAAGAGGTGGCACGAAAAATTCTTAGACAGAGGAGAAGATTTCTAAGTTCCTCGCTCAAATTTCCGACTTTTGAACAGGAGAATATGATATGTAAAGAGGTGGCACGAAAAATTTTTAGACAGAGGCGCAGGTTTCTAAGTTCCTCGCCCAAATTTCCGACTTTTGAACAGGAGAATATGATATCTGAAGAGGTGGCACGAAAAATTTTTAGACAGAGGCGCAGGTTTCTAAGTTCCTCGCCCAAATTTCCGACTTTTGAACAGGAGAATATGATGTGTAAGGAGGTGGCACGAAAAATTTTTAGACAGAGGCGCAGGTTTCTAAGTTCCTCGCCCAAATTTCCGACTTTTGAACAGGAGAATATGATATCTGAAGAGGTGGCACGAAAAATTTTTAGACAGAGGCGCAGGTTTCTAAGTTCCACGTCCAAATTTCCGACTTTTGAACAGGAGAATATGATATGTAAGGAGGTGGCACGAAAAATTTTTAGACAGAGGCGCAGGTTTCTAAATTCCTCGCCCAAATTTCCGACTTTTGAACAGGAGAATATGATATCTGAAGAGGTGGCACGAAAAATTTTTAGACAGAGGCGCAGATTTCTAAGTTCCCCGCCCAAATTTCCGACTTTTGAACAGGAGAATATGATAACTAAAGAGGTGGCACGAAAAATTCTTAGACAGAGGAGAAGATTTCTAAGTTCCTCTCTCAAATTTCCGACTTTTGAACAGGAGAATATGATATGTAAAGAGGTGGCACGAAAAATTTTTAGACAGAGGCGCAGGTTTCTAAGTTCCTCGTCCAAATTTCCGACTTTTGAACAGGAGAATATGATAACTAAAGAGGTGGCACGAAAAATTCTTAGACAGAGGCGCAGGTTTCTAAGTTCCTCGCTCAAATTTCCGACTTTTGAACAGGAGAATATGATATGTAAAGAGGTGGCACGAAAAATTTTTAGACAGAGGCGCAGGTTTCTAAGTTCCTCGCCCAAATTTCCGACTTTTGAACAGGAGAATATGATAACTAAAGAGGTGGCACGAAAAATTCTTAGACAGAGGCGCAGGTTTCTAAGTTCCTCGCTCAAATTTCCGACTTTTGAACAGGAGAATATGATATGTAAAGAGGTGGCACGAAAAATTTTTAGACAGAGGCGCAGGTTTCTAAGTTCCTCGCCCAAATTTCCGACTTTTGAACAGGAGAATATGATATGTAAAAAGGTGGCACGAAAAATTTTTAGACAGAGGCGCAGGTTTCTAAGTTCCTCGCCCAAATTTCCGACTTTTGAACAGGAGAATATGATAACTAAAGAGGTGGCACGAAAAATTCTTAGACAGAGGCGCAGGTTTCTAAGTTCCTCGCTCAAATTTCCGACTTTTGAACAGGAGAATATGATATGTAAAGAGGTGGCACGAAAAATTTTTAGACAGAGGCGCAGGTTTCTAAGTTCCTCGCCCAAATTTCCGACTTTTGAACAGGAGAATATGATATGTAAAGAGGTGGCACGAAAAATTTTTAGACAGAGGCGCAAGTTTCTAAGTTCCTCGCCCAAATTTCCGACTTTTGAACAGGAGAATATGATATCTGAAGAGGTGGCACGAAAAATTTTTAGACAGAGGCGCAGGTTTCTAAGTTCCTCGCCCAAATTTCCTACTTTTGAACAGGAGAATATGATATGTAAAGAGGTGGCACGAAAAATTTTTAGACAGAGGCGCAGGTTTCTAAGTTCCTCGCCCAAATTTCCGACTTTTGAACAGGAGAATATGATATCTAAAGAGGTGGCACGAAAAATTCTTAGACAGAGGCGAAGATTTCTAATTTCCTCGCCCAAATTTCCGACTTTTGAACAGGTGTTGAAACATAGTGTTTATGTTTTATGTTTTTATTGAAAAATGGTTAATTATTTGCTTAATTCATTTATTAATTTATTTGTTTAATTATTGGTTAATTATGTGTTTTTAATTCGTCCTTATTCTTTTGCTGAAATTAAATAAAGAATATAGCGTTATATGGAGCAATGATCTTTGAATTATCTTAAAAAGAAATGGATGAGGATTTATAGGATATGGGAGGGAAAATAAATACAACAATTTTTATATTAAACAATTTAATCTTTATTTCAAACATTTATATTACAAATAATATACAATTTATATTACAATTGATCTTATATACAATTTATATTACAAACTTATATACAATTATATACAATTTTATGTTACAATTTATATTACAAACTTATATACAATTTATTTTACAAACTTATTACAAAAAAATATGTATTCGTTCATACGGTATTTATCGCGTAAATTAACGAAGGCTTGATTCGTGTCACGGATCAGAGGGTCCGATTAACGATCCGATTAGCAGAGGCAACTTTCGCGCTTTGATTCTGGTTTCCTCGGCGGAGAAGGCCGGTCGGCGTACTTTCTTAATGGAGCGTTCGACGAAAGCCGTTTGCACGCTCGATTTCTGTCTTGCAAAGCGCGAACAGGCAGCGCGGAAAGAGTGGCCCCGTCAAAGCGTCGTGGTGAAGACGGGAGAGTGTGCGGCCGACGAAAGTGATCATCATCCGGCAGGCGCGCCACTTCGATGTAGCCAACTCGAAAAGGGAGTGTCTTCCTCGTAGTTCTTGGTATAAAAATTTCCTCCAACGACTCTTCTGCCCGGCAATGGTTGGCTCTCTTCGCGTGTATGCAATAGGCCTTCAGTCCATCCTTGATTCACAGTGATTCGTAAATTGCGATTCACTCCTCGTAAAATATTCGTCCGATGCATTGTTTAATTTCGTAGCATTATTCTTCTATTGTTCAATCCACTGTGAATGAAATGATCCATGTAATTACAGTGGAAAAATTATTTATTTATTTCTATGTCAATTACAACAATCAGTCACAAAAGTTTTGGTACGTTTATTTTAGGTGTGAATACATTTGGAAACTCTCGAGAGCAACTTAATTATTTTTCGTTAGCGGACACTGCGTTAAGAATAATTATTCGAGAGCAATTGTCACACTTTTATTGTATCCACTAACGAGAAATAACTTTCGAAAGCAATCCTCGAGAGTTTTATTCCAATTTTATTGCCAAATATATACGCACCTTTACAAGAAAATTTATCTATTGTAAATTTTAATGAAATTTTTATATATGTAGATCATCATGGATTACATATAGATAATATAACATAATAACCTAACTAAAATTTGAATATTTCCATTTAACTCCTACTATTATCGCATTTAAATTAAAAGCGAGAATAATTGCTCCATGTATAATCCATTATGGTCTACATATTCACAAAATTATCGTAATTAGTTTTCGATTATTTGCAATGCCTTTTGTCGATTTAAAAAACAACTAGCTATTCAGCAAATTTGTGTTTTCTTTTAAATTAACAAAAGACACGAAGCACAACAAAGTAACGAACAACGTAACGTTAATTTAATTCGATACTTACGATATGATGCGATCCAAGTGTAATCCATGGCGTAAATAATATCCATCTGAAGGAGAGGAGTTAGATGTACTTTGGGCGCGTGAATAACGATTTTCTCCGAAGAAATGGAAATGTTTGGGCGAGGAAGGCAAGGTGGATCGTTTCGCGAGTTCCTCTGTTCTCATTGGAAAGGCGGACGTATCGACGCGGGAACAATGGCTTACGAGTTGGAGGGGTTGGAACGGGGACGAGGCCCGAGGCGGTTGGGAAACAACCGCGGAAACAAACGACAGAAGTGGCTTTTCTTCGATGAGGACAAAAAGGGAAAAAATTCGTAAAGCGCCAATATCGCGGCGAGGGGTGGCCGTGAGCGTAGACGGTCGAAATAATGGGAGCCCGGGTTAAAAACGCATCTGCTCGCGTGCCCTTTCTCTCCTTTTTCCCAAACCTGCCCCGTCCTTGTTAAACTTTCGATAAATAATACGCGATCGACGTAATGAAAATCATATCGTTGGTCAAGTGAGTCGATTCGCTTTTTTCCTTTTCTTTATCGCGCATAAATATTATTCCATCCCGTCGATGAATCGAAAAATTACTCTTTTATTCGATTTAATGGAGGAGTGCGTCCATGAGAAAAATCGAAAATCGTAAAAAAAAGGGAAAAGGTTCGAATCATAAATACGCCGAGGCAATAATTTATGCGGATCCTCGAATGGAGCATCGAAAGGATGATGTGAATGATGGTGGATTTGCGCGCGAGCGGGGCAATTTGGCGACATTAATTCTCAGAGGTATTCAGCCTTTTTCTTCCTTTTTTTTTTTCTTTTTTTTTTTATCTTGCGGCAAAAGAAAAGAAGAATCCTCGAGGCTCGAGGTGAAGCGTCAGCCTCGAAAAGTGGCATTCAAAGGGAATTTCTTTTCCTTGTTTCGTTTACATACGCCGCAAATGCACCGCACCGTGAAAACGAGCCCTTTCACCAGGGCCGCACAATGCGTTGCGCGCAGATTTTTAACGAGACTTTGTAAATGGATGAGAGAGCAAGAAACGTCTGTCTATGGCGTTCAGCGATGAAAAGTGACAACGGGTGGAAACGGATGGAATAAGTTAAAAGGTCTTATCGATGTTATCGAGTAACGTTTCATTCTATGACAACTTGATAGTTCATTACTGGTTCATTGATAAAGTTTAATTTTCAAATTTTAAGATATAACAAACAATGGTATTTCAGAACACGTTATTCCTAATTGTTGTCGAGAGAGAAAGAAAAATCTGTGAAGCGAGCAAGTTTCACAAAGCGTTTTGTTAACCATCCCAATTCGATTCTTAAAAAAAAAAAAAAAAAAGAAACCATAACCCTCTCCACGCTTCTCAATTATTATTCGCATCCGATATCCGTTCTTTATTTCCTCCCCTCTAACGTTGCACGCCTCTAACAAATTCATCTAAAAAAAATCTGGAAACCTTGTTCTCTTCGAGCTCACGGCGACGATGACGAGCGCTCGAATTAAAATTTTCCAGGGATCTGCGCAAACGAAGGCGGGTATATGAACGGCGAAACAACGAAACGAGACAAAAGAGAAGAGAGAGAGAGAGAGGGAAGCAGGGTTGAAAACTCTCTCAGGTGGTATATAGTACGAGAGCGGGCTCTGGATAAAAACGAAATAATTTTCCTCGTTGAATTGAAACGATTCCCCGCGGAAAAGGGGATCCTTTCCT